>NC_138866.1:40361510-40602953 GCF_965194805.1 Balaenoptera borealis | reverse complement strand
ACAATTTTATTTCCCCTTTTTGTAGCATAAATTTCACTTCCTTGTTTATAGTTAATACCTAATTTAATCAGCCACTATATTTTAGCAGTTTTTGAACTTATTGTTCCTTGTATCTCACTCTTGGATTCACCTTTCTTCTTGCTAAAGTATATCCTTTAGTAATTTTTTTTAGCAACAGAGTATGGCTTGTAAATGTCCTTAGTTTTTGTCTGAAAGTATATTTTACACAGTACATTTTTTTTTTTTTTGCAAATAAAAATTCTTGATTAATAGTTTTTTTCCCGCTTCCTATTAGCACCCTCAAGATATTATTTCATTGTATTATGAAACTTGGCAAACTTGGAACTCCGAGAAGTCTGTTCTCTACCTAATTGTTATGCCTTTGTATGTAATTTTTTCCTCTGGTAGTTTTTAAAAAGATTCCTTTTCCGTATCCTGTCACCACTATTTACTGTGTGACCTTGGGCAAGTTCTCAACAGAGATAATGAAATGGTATCTGTATTATAGGGGTTGTTGTGATGATTGCATTAATAGATGTAAAGCATTTAGAGCCCTGCATATTTCAAGTATGATATAAATGTTAGTATTTTTTATTTGTTTGTTTTACCATACTTGATGTTCTGAACACATTCCCATGGTATGCCTAGGTATGTGTATGTTGTGTTATCTGTAGGCATTCTTTGAAATAGATTGTTGATCTGAAGTTCAGTTCTAGGAAATTCCTTAGCCTTTATATCTTCGAATATTGCTTTTTTAGTAATCCTTCTTAATCTCTGTGTTTTGTTCTAGGCAGTTCCTAGGTACATTTTCCAATTTACTAATTCACACTTTGACTTTGTTCAGCTACTTTATGTGGCCTCGGTTGCTTTTATTTCTCAGTGAATACTTTCTCATGTTCAGGTTCTCTCTCTCTCTCACTCACTCATTGCCACCTATTCTGGTTTGACTTCTGCCGTTATCCTTTTACCCCCTTCTTGTCTGTTGTTCTTTTTAGCTTTGGAAGGATCCTAAACATACACATTTTAAGTTATTTTCTGATTGCTACTTTTTCTTCTAGATGGAATTCCTACAATTTTTGATGTTTGTTGGCTGTCCATCTTAGTTTAGTTGTCCTGGTGTGTTTTGGAGTTTGGTTTCATATTAGATAGAATTTTTTTGTTTTCTTTCTTTTCACCCTTCTTATCCAGTGTTTTTTGCATGCACCTTTACCTTGGCTCTGGGGTGCCCAGTCTGAAACCACATCTTATATTAGAGGCTTGGTTCCCCTGATTCTTGACAACATCAGGATCAGGCTTATCTCTCCAAGAAATACAGACTTAAAGAAGGTGTGTGCTTCTGTTGAAGGAGCATGTAATTTCATTTAAACTAAATTCCCTGGCAATAGCTAGTAAGTAGCTTTTCCCTCCCCCTTTTACAAGCAAGAGAGCCCCTCCACCACAGGCATTCGTTTCAGTGAGGCTGGTTTCTATCCCAGCCTTGCATGGGGGCATTTTTAGTTCTGTTACTATCCCTACAGGATGTGGACTTCTGTGCATCTCTGTTACTTGAGCCCGGGAGAGTCACAGTTTCAGTTTCACCAAGTGCTTTGTATTTCAGGTGTTTATCTTTAGCAGGTGGCTTGGTCTTCTTAATTTTCTGTTTTATAGTAATGTATTTTAAAAATACATTTGGAACAGAGGAACACTTCAAAGTGTGAATATACAAAACCATTTTAATGGAAGTCATCATTTAAAATTAATGTATTATATATCATACATAGCCTTCAGGAAGGTACCAGTTTGCTCTCCTACGTACGAGAAGTATATTTTTTTACTCCTTTGCCAATAGTGGGCGTTATAAATTTTTGATCTTTGATAAAGTAATGTGTGAAAAATAAGTTTATTTTTAATGGCTAGTGAGATTCGTCATTGCTCCATATATTTATTGGCCACTTGCATTCTTTTATGAATTTCATTGTCTGTTCGTGTTCTTTGTCCGTTTCTTCTTCTTTAAAGTGTTCATTTTGTTGTCTTATAAGACTTTTGTTATTTTGGGAATATTAACTTTATCATATATATTTGCCTTTCAGGCTTATGAGCTTTGTTTTATAGTGCAGAAGTTTTATTTCTCTGGAGTTACTTTTTATTCCTTTGGAGTCAGTCAGTCTTTTCCTTTTTGCCATTGTGTCATACTTAGAAAGTCCTTTCCTACCATAAGATTATAGAAATATTTGCCTAGATGTACTTGTATGATTTTATTCTTAGTATTTCAAACTTAAATCTTTAATCACCTGGTGTTTTTTTAAGATCCGCGATAGGGATTCAGCTTTCCTCCATGGGAGGGCAGGAGTGGAATAGGCCAGCCGTTCTAACACCAATTATTGAATTTTTGTTCCTGCAGCTCTCTTTCTGGAGTCTTGGTTCTATTCCACTGATCAGTTTATCCTGCAGTAGTATTTCCTCTTAAATACCATAATTTGAAATTGTTTTAATATTAGGTGTGGCAAATTCTCATGTTTTTTAGAATGTTTTGGCTGTTCTCATACATTTAATCTTTCATATGAATTTTGGAATCATTTCATCAAGGTCTGGGAACAAAAAGACCCAGTTGTGATTATATTGAATTTATTATTAATAAAGGGATGAAAAATGTCTTTACAATATTGAATCTTCCTATCTCAGAAAAAAGAATGTCTTGTATTCTGAGGCTCTTAAAGGTGATGAATATTTCTTGTTAATTATTCAGATATACCTTTATTGACATTTTTATTTTCTAAATGATTATTGTTGTTAATAGTTTTCTTATATGATTTTTTTTAGTCACATAACCTTCTTGAACTTTTTCTTCTAACAGTGTTTTGCATTTTTGAGTTTACCATCACATAGTCGTTATCTGCAAGTAATAATCTGATCTCATAATTTTATGCTTTTTTTTTTTAATGCGACTGCATTGATCAGTATTTCTAGACATTGCTAAATAATAGAGATATGAGCAGGTATCCTTGTTCTTGTTTCTTTCTTGGGAATTGTTCTAATCACTATGCTTCCTTTCTGGCTTGAAATATGTATTATCGTATCATAGTCTATGCAGAGACGATCATATGGTTTTTCTCCTTTTAACTTTTAAAGAGGTGACTTATATTAATGGGTTGCCAAATGTATTTAAATTCCTAAAATGAACCCTACTTGGTAACTTGTAAGTGACTAGCGTTACTTGTCTTTATTCTGTAATATATGGTTATATTTTACTTGGGGTTTTTTGCATCTGTATTAATGAATGTGTTTGGACTATAGTTTTATTTTTTTAGTGCTATCTTTGTCAAATTTTACATCAGGATTGTGTATGTTTATAAAAAGTGGTAAGTTTTTTTCTCTGTTCTTTAGGTAGTTTAAGTAATTTGGGAGTTACATGTTCTTTTAAGGCTTAAAACATCTTGGTTGTGAAATTGTCTTGCCTGATGCACTTTTATTTTTAATAACTTTAGTTTGAAAACAATTCAGACTTACAGAAAATATTAAAAAAAGAATACAGTGAACTTCCATATTTACCAAATGACCAATTGTTAACATTTTGCCACATTTTTTTATAAACTTTTTTCCCTCTATGTGCACACATGCATATTCTCTTTGCTCACACAAATACATATAAGCCAGCGCACAATCACACATTCCACTTGGTTGTCATATTTTTTTGGTCTTTAACCTCAAATTGTTCTTCAACCTTTTTGCTTTTTGTTTCTCGTGAGCCCTGGAGCTTTTTCTAAAGATAGTTCTTTGATAACTTTCTCATTTTGTTCCAGAGTTACTGGTCTTTATTCCATCACTCCTTGGCCCCCCAGAAGAAAATTGGTGATTTGTTTTCCTAGAGCATTGTCAATTTCCTTCTTATTTTCATATTTACTGACAAAGAATTATACAGTGTGTTTTATAAAAAACAAAACAAAAAAACACCTACCTGTGAGGTGAGTTTAGCCTGTTTGGTTTCTAAGTTTGAATTGTAGTTTTTCTCAATTAGGCTAACTAGTGGTTTACCTATTTTAATCATTTTTCTCTCGTGTAATTATCATATTTATCTTAATTTTTCATAACATATTCCTTCAGCTTTCCTTAGGTTTTGTGTGTATGTGTGTGGTTGTTGTTTTTACTTCTTGAATTGAATATTTAGTATCCTGGCCTTTACTTTTTTACTAAGAAAGTATGAGTTTCCATGAATAAGATTTGGTTACATCTCATAGAATTTGATATGAGATTTTTCTTATTATTATCATTTCTAAATATTTTGTAACTGTAAAAATATACAAACTCAATGCAAAGTTGATTAGAAGCATGCCTTTTAAAGCAATTTCCAGATGTTTGAAGTTTTCTTCTTTATTGTTACCAGTATCTACTGTTTGTTGTATTAAAGTCATATAATATGGTATCATTTGTTTCCTTTCTTTTTCTTTCTTTTATTTGGTCCCCAGGGTGAGGTGGGTGGGAGTGCATTAGGAAAAGCTATAAAGCTTTTGTTTTTCAATATACAATCCAATAAATGTTTGAGCTTTAATTAGTGTTTTTAAGTGTGTTTGAACACAATACATAGTTTTGATTTCAGCATATAGTGTTTTTGATAGGTTTGCTATGAATTATCTGGCATAAAAATATTTAGCACATAAAATTTGTAAGTTAAATTATAATTTTAGACAACACCCTCATCAATTAAAAAAAGATGCCCATCCTCGTTATTGCTTTACTCCTTATGCTTGCCTTTGTCTGATATTAAAATTGCAACCCTTGGTTTCTTTTTGGTTATATTTGCTTAGTATATTTTGCCCACCCCAAAGCCCTATATACTAGGACAACTCCATTATTGAGTTTCTTGTTTTGATTAATCTCTTGATAGCATTAATCTGTCTTTAAACAGATTTTTCAGAAATGGTACATGTATGATATACTTCTTTAGTGCTGGCATATTTGATAATATCTTTCTATTATCTTCATAATAAATGCCAACTTTGCTGGGTCTAGATTTCTTGGAATATACCCCTTTACCCTCAACATTTATAGGTATTAGTTCATTATTGCCTGTCATCTGACATTGCAAAGAAGTTTGAGGCCAGCCTGGTTTGTTTTTGTTTTTATTTTTATTTTTTGGCACGTTTTATTTGTCTAAATTCTCATATTTTTTTTTCCTTTTCATTTTTTTTAATATTTTAATTTTATTGGAGTATAGTTGATTTATAATGTTGTGTTAGTTTCAGGTGTACAGCAGAGTGATTCAGTTATACATACACATATAGTCATTCTTTTTTAGATTCTTTTCTCATATAGGTTATCACAGAATATCGAGTAGAGTTCCCTATGCTACACAGTAGGTCCTTGTTGGTTATCTATATTTAGTAGTGTGTGTGTGTTCATCCCAAGCTTTCAATTTATCCCTCCCCTAAATTCTTGAAATTCATTATCTTCACCAAATTATGCTGTGGTATTTGTCAGTTTCTACTAAAATTATCTAGTACTTGATGAATGCCTTGAATCATCAAGTTCAAATTTTCTCTCAGTTTAGGATTAATTTCTTCTTTCTTTGAGGTTTAATTTCTCTTCCATTATTTGATTTTCATTTTACAGTGTACTAATAAACTGTTGAATCTACAGTGTGTGTGTCTTTAATCTACTCACTTTTACCTCTTTATTCTTACTATCTGCATACTGGATGATTTTTCTTATTTTGGATTTTACTTCTTGTAAATTGTTTTCTGTAAGTTCTTTACTTCTCATTATTGCTTTTCATGTTATTGAAAATAATACAATAATGTTTTATCTCTTAAATTTCATTCCTTAGCTCTGTTAATACTTTTTATATTCTAGTTTCTGATTTTTCATACACACTTATTCTTTTACAGTTCTGGAGGTCACAAGTCCAAAATCAGTTTCATTGAGCCTGCAGGAATGTGCTCAATCTGGAGGCTTTAGGGGAAAAATGCATTCCCTTCCTTTTCCAGCTTCTGGTGGCTGTCAGCATTCTTTGGATTGTAGCCACATCACTGTAATCTTCAAGGCCAGCATCTTTGGCTCTCTTTCTGCTCTGTCTTCACATCACCTTCTCTTCTGTGTGTGTCATATTTTCTTCTGCCTCTATAATGGCACTTGTGATTGCATTTAGAGACCCCAGTATAACCCCAGATATTCTCCACCAACCCCCCCAATCAGAAGTTTCTTAAGTTAATCACATCTACACAGACTCTTTTTTCCAAATGAGGTAACGTTTATGTGATTAAGACCTGATGTCTTTGGGAGCCATTATTCAGTCTACTATAGGTATTGATTGCTACTTTGGGATGAGGTGGCCACATTAGTGAAAGATCAGATTAGAGTAAATCCTCATGGATTGTATGCTGTTAAAATCACAGGTATTGTCCTCTTTACCAAATGATGCAAACTCAGATGCCGTGGTGGAAAAGTGGATGAAATGGTCTAGATATGGTCAGTAAGGAGTAGTGGGGACTCTGGAGAATGCATGTTGCTTGGGGAGAGGAACTAACAATATATGTGAAGGTCAAATTCAGGCTACCAATTTGTAGTCTTAGTTGGTAGCTGCTTTTTTCTTTTTTCCTTCTTTAAAAGTTGACTTTTCTGTAGTAAAATAATCTTATTTATCTCATAATCTTCATCTTGGTATTGAGAATAAGTTTTTAAATGGGAATTCATTAGCATGATTTTAGACTAAAGTATTAATTTACTAATGTCATTTATGTAGGTATTCCTAAAACTTTAATCTTCTCACTTAATTTCTTATACATTTCTCAGAACAATTACCTTGTTAATTAATCAAGGTTGATTATTTATCAGTAAGGAAAGTTAGATATTAAGCTAAAGGACTTGTCCAAAGTCACATATTGGATAGATCTGTAACTTTTAAGTTTAGTCTTATGAAAGATTTTTTGTTTTTTTTGTTTGTTTTTTGATTTATATGTGCTTTGCTGTTTATGTGAGAATAATTCTAAAGACATGAGAGTGTCTCCCTAGTGTTAAATTGGATAATTGGGCCACTTCCCAAGTTCTTTTACTTTATATATTGGGATTTTGTTTTTCTAGATCAGTATTTTTAAGAAGGTTCTTTTTCTGTAATGTTATTAAAAAGTTAAACTAATGACAAGTCTTAGAGATGAACTTAATAGTTTTAAAACATAATAGATGTTTGCTTGTTTGGAATTTTTTCTTGAATTTTCCATAAAGTATGAGTATATGCTTTGAGTCCTTATATATCTTTTTTTTTTTTTTTTTGAGTCCTTATATATCTTAAAATGTCTTTCCCCCTATACACATGAATAATAGTTTGGATGATTATGTAATTAACCTTAACTCTTAGAACTCTGTTTATTCTCTAGTTTAGGATTCAGTTTTACAGTTGGCAATGGCTGATACTAATTTGATACTCTTTCCTTTGAAGATTACCCAAGATCTTCCTAGAAGCTTATGTTTTTTTTTTTTTCTTTTCTTTGAATTTCTTCAGTTGTGGGTAAATAGGGGTGGGTTTTTAGCAATTAATCCTCCTAGATATTCAGCGAGCTTTGTAAGTTTGAAGACATCTACTGAGGGAAAAATTTATTTCTTTGATTATAGCTTCTCTATTTTCTCCATCAGAAAGTCTTATTTTTTTATGTTTATATTTATTCCCTGGGTGTACTCATTCTGTTACCAAATTTTTATTATTTGCATCTGCTTTTTCTTTTGAGCTAATTCATTCAGCAAGTGTTTATTGAAGGTCTACTGTGCTAGGGGAATCCAGAGTATTCAAAGGAGGCTCTCCTGAAGACCTGATACTTGAGTTAATAATCTGAAGAATGAGTATGAATTGGCTAGAGTAAGAGAGGAAGTAATAGCTTTTTATAGAGGAAGTGGCATTTGTTTATGTTATTTGGAGGAAGGGGACATGATGAGTACTAGGTACTGTAAGAAAGCCCTTACGGTTGGAGTAGAGAATGTTATTGGGGTGGCGCATTATGAAGTAAGGTAAGTCTGGAGAAGGTTGATGGGCGCCTGACTACTCAGGGCTTTCATGTGAGCCATATTAAGCAGTTCATTATCCCCCCAAAGAGAGGAAAGCCATTGAATGACTTTTAGTATAGAAGTGATACAGTGAAATTTGTATTATGTGATCTTTTTCCTTCCAGTTTTATTGAGATATAATTGACATACAGCACTGTGTAAGTTTAAGGTATACAGCATAGTGATTTGACCTACATACATCATGAAATGATTACCACAGTAAATTTAGTTGAACATCCGTCATCTCATGTAGGTACAAAAAAAAAGAGAACAAAATTTTTTTTCTTGTGGTGAGAACTCTTAGGATTTACTATCTTAAAAACATAAATATAACATACAGCAGTGTTAATTATATTAGTCACATTGTGCCTTACATCCCTAGTACTTATTTATCTTGTAACTGTTAAGGTTGTACCATTTAACTACCTTCATCCATTTAATTCCCTTTCCCACCACCCCTGGTAACCACAAATCTGATCTCTTTTTCTATGAGTTTGTTTTTCTTTGGGTTTTTTGTTTTGTTTGAAGTATAATTGATCTACAACACTATGTTAGTTGCTGGTGCACAACATAGTGACTTGATATTTCTGTAGATTACAAAATGATCACTGAAATCTGTATTTTGAAAAGCTTACTAAAGTTGCAGTTTGTAGAATGAATTGGAGGAGGCCAGCATGCATGTGAAGAGACAAAGTAGGAGGCTGGTATAGAATAATGCATTGAAAGATGATGGTAGCTTGAGGACTATGGTGTTAGAGAAAAAACTGGGCAGATTTGAGAATACTTAAGAAGTAGAATCCATGGAATTTGATGTTGGACTGATGGGAGATAAAGTAGAAAGAGGTATCAAATGATACCTCTGAATGATGAATGATTTTGCCATTCACTGGCAAAAGCCATGAAAGAAAAAAAAAAGAAGAAAAAAAGATATGAAAAAGTACCTTGGGAGCTAGCATAGAGTGAGAAGAGGGCCTAGGTCTAAGCCTTGAATGCTAATGTTTAATGGCTTGAGAGATGAGGATGGGCCTGCAAATAAGACAAGGATGGAAAAGCTAGGGTAAGAGGAAAGCTAGGAGTGTGTAGCATCTTGAAAAGCCAATGGGAAGAGTGTTTCAAAGAGTATTGTGTTGAATCCTGCTGTGAGCAGTCAGACAAGGGCTAAAATGTCCATTGGATTAAGCTTGGAGGAGCTTGTTTTGATGGAATGGCCAGACAACAGTTTGGAGCATCAACACTTTTTTTAAAAGACTTTGAACTGTAGAGGAAAGAAAGAGGCAGGAGGTAGCTAGAGGGGAATGAGTCACCTAAAGACTTATTTTTTTTTTTTAATAATTAATTAATTAATTAATTATTTTTGGCTGTGTTGGGTCTCTGCTGCTGTGCGCCGGCTTTCTTCAGTTGTGGTGAGCAGGGGCTACTCTTCCTTGTGGTGCGTGGGCCTCCCACTGCAGTGGCCTCCCCTGCTGCAGAGCACGGGCTCTAGGCGCGCGGGCTTCAGCAGTTGTGGCTCGCGGGCTCTAGAGGGCAGGCTCAGCAGTTGTGGCGCATGGGCCCAGTTGCTCCGTGGCATGTGGGATCCTCCCAGACCAGGGCCCGAACCCGTGTCCCCTGCATTGGCAGGCGGATTCCCAACCACTGCGCCACCAGGGAAGCCCAAGACTTATTTTTAATGGATGACATTTGAGTGTCTTTAAAAGTTGTACTCCAATAGAAAGGGGGAGGTTGAATATAAAGGCGTGAAAGAGGATAATAATGTTATTATTCCTGGGAAGACATATAAGTCATGTAAGATTCCTTTGAAGCATGGGCTCCAAAGCTCTAGCAGAGGGATTTAATTTAAGTGAGAGGACATAGAGTACTCTGTTATAACAGAAAGGTATGAGGATAGGATGGGTACCAACATGGGTGGGTTTGTATGTTTGGAATCAAGATGAGGAAAGACCTGAGTTCTAAGAGAACTCCTCAAAGTGATCTCATTTATTGTTTTGTTTTGTTTATTGTTTAAACTGTGGTATCTATTTGGCTATTCATTGTCTCTTTTGAAAATTTTAGTTCAGTAATTGTTTTTCGTTTCCATGAACCTACTTTCAGAGTGGTTTGTTTGCTTTTTTTGTTTTTGCTTTGGCTGACAGCTTGCAGTTGTTTCATTCATTCAGTGTCATCTCATAAATTGATGGGTGTTTTCTAGTTTGGAGCTAATGAATACTGAGCTCACCCACCCACCCCCCAATCCCCACCTTTAATTTCTGAATCTTTAAAAATACATCCTCTTAGTTTTCTTTGCTCATTATTATATTTTATTTAGCTCGTGTATATGAAATTGGCATTGCCAGAAATTGCAGTTAGTTCACTGTTGTTTTCTCTTAGTCTCGGACAAAAAATAAAAGTTGGATTTCTTGCTTTTCTTCCTTTCTTTTCTCTTCTTCTTTACCTTCCCTTCCCTCCTCTTTTTTTGGTCATTTACCTTTGGTAGTTTAGAACACAAATTATGTAGAGTAGGCAGAGGAAGAAATGACACTAAAAGAATTTTCTGCTTTCTTCAGTGACCATCTACCATGTCTGTCTGCCTTGTGTGTTGTCTTTTTAAAAGCCTACATTTTTAGATTTCCATTACTTCAATTGCAGATATACAGGATGTCTTGTGCAGGAGAATTAGAGTGTTAGTCCAGAAACCTAGGTCCTTTTCTCAGGCTTAGTGCTGAACTAGCTTTTTGACCTTGGGCAAACCTTGGGTTTCTCTGTACCTTCTCATTTGTAAAATAGGTTTAGACAGATCATTTCTACATTTTGGCTCTGATTATTTATACGTTACCAAAATCAAATTTGTAAATATAATTGTGATTATTTTTGTAATGATAAGAAATTTCAGACTCCAAGTGGGAGAAAAATTACCCAAGATTGATCTTTTTTTTCTCCTCAAATTGTGTAAAATTTTGTTCATGTGCTTATGTATCATTACCATAGATAACTTTGAGATGGTTGCCTTGGATTACAAAATATAATTTATGAATTACCATGTTTCATAGCTTGGGAAGTTAAAAGTAGTTTATGTAGCCTAGATTATCCTTTGCAGAGACATGTGGCCACAAGGACTTTGTGCTTCTTCTCTGAACCCCATCTATGCAATAAATTGCTTAGTATTCTATTGTTCAGTAAGTGTGCATTCCAGAGGTCAGCTGACCATTTGTCTTCATCTTTGACAGTCTATTCATACATAAGCATTAGTGGGCAATGTAGGGTATACCAAAGGTTTGGTAGTAGTAGAGAGTTCACTCCTCACTGCAAATGACCTCAATGTTGCCATGTTATACACTGCAACCAGTGCTGCTAACTGGTATTCCATTTTTTCCCTTTTCCCCCAAGAAGCTTCAAGTCTCTCTTGCTATATAGTTTTTTTGCATCTGGATTTCCCCCCACCTTTACATTTCTTATTTCTTTTGGAGGTCTGGTCCAGATTTTCCTCCCCAGTTTTTATAATCAAACCTATCTCAGTGCTCATCAAGCAGAGGTCCTTCAGTTAGCAGCATCTACCCTCCTTCAAATGCTTGTTTAGCAGTGATCTTTTGTTATGTGAGTATATCTTTTGATCCTTAACCCCTTACTTACATATCTGATCAAAGTAGTGTTTCTCAGAAAAAGTAGGGCTTGCTGTAAGAAGAATTCTGATATCAATTACTAAGAGAATATAATTTTCTCAACATTGTTTACATAGTCTATTTTGTCCTCTGTTAATGGAGCACCGGGGCGTTCTGTATTATACTATGTGTCCATAGGTAAACAGAAAAGAACCCTGTAGTGTTTTAGTCTTCAATTTTTTACTAAAGGACTCTGCCAGAATTGTCAGTTTAATAACTCTTGTTTCATGGCTAATATGGTGCTTAGGGATCTTAACAGTGGAATGAATATATAGAGCTTTTTTTTAACTTGGGATAATTCTGAGTGGGTTAAACCAAATGACCAGGTTCAAGACTCTTCGTTAGGATTGTGAGATCGGTTTTACTTAATAAAAGGCAGTGGCTGAACTTTAATGAATACTTCCTGACTCAGCCTTAGGATTTTTCAATTTGGAAGTTTGTTTGGTTTTAAAAGACAAAAATGGTCACCAAATTTTCTGATTATATCAAAGATGAATTTAGTCTTGTGATTGTCATAGTACTTTGTATTGAAATGTTCAGATCATCTGATAATGCTAGTGTTGTGATCAGACCCAGCATGTGCTCAGAGTAGATTTAACACTAGGTGAGAACTAGAATTTCTCTCAGAAACTAACTTAAACTTTCATGGGCAAACTGAATCGCCTTGGGATTTACTGTTTGTAGATACATGCCAATTTAATAACTTAACTAAATAAAATACTCTTTAGTAGTCCACTTATGGAAAATGACTATGTATTTTTTAAAAGTAAAAATTATTTACTTATAGATACTTATAGTGTGTCATAGTATTTATAAGTAAATAATTTCTGATAACTATTATTTTTATATAACTATCTGCTGTATTTTGTAGCTATAGTTGGCTGCTTCACCAGGCTTTTACAAATTATTCAGAATCCCAGGAGGTAAGATTTCTGAATCACCTATTTTCAGTATGTAAAAGTCCAGACACAAAATTATTTGCCCTTGACTATATTTTTGCATTTGCAGTAGGGCTGGACCTAAAATTTTATCAGATGATTGACTTGGTTTGTTACATTTTTATATTTCTAATATATATTTTTCAAAAGTTGGGGTTTTTATTTTTTTAGAAAGCATACCCTGTTTATCTTCAAAGAATTATTTGTTTGGTAGTTTCATATATATATATATATATATATATATATATATATATATATATATATATATATATATATATATATATATATCTGGAAAATAACTACTGGACTTTTCTGTAAAAGGGAGAGTAAGATCCCTGTTAGGTAATATCAGAATCTAGATGTGTTGTGTATGTGGGAATGTAGTCATAATTAAATAGTTTCCATTTGCTGAGTTCCTCATTTTTGCTCTACTCTATGTGGCTACTTTGCAGCCATTACCTCATTTAAACTTTGCAGCAACATTCAGAGGTAAGTATTAATATATGCCCATTATACAGATGACGAATGCTAGATTAGTGGTATCAAGTGTCTTAAGTATACAGTTGTCCCTCAGTATTCGCAGGGATTGGTTCCAGGAGCCCCCATGGATACCAGAATGTGTGGATGCTCAAGTCCCTTCTATAAAATAGCATAGTACAGTGAATACGGTGGGCCCTCCATATCCATGGATGTGAAACCAGAAGATATGGAGGGCTGACTGTAACACCTCCCACCTCTCCTTTAGCCCAGCTAAAGGAATTGAGGTACAGAGATGAGGCAACTTGCTGTTGACCTTCAGCAGATGACTTAAGCTCACCATGGCTTAATCATCTTCTATCTACCTATCTATCTAGGCTTTCCATCTAATCTTTACAACAGATACACAGATGCCTAGGTTCCAACCCTACTGTGGAAATTCTGGGTTTTTTAATCTTAACTTTTCAAAAGGTCCACAGATAATTCTTTTGTACAGCCATGACTGAGACCATTGCCGTAGTAGTAAATGGTGCTTTAGAGCCAGGCAGGCTTGAATTAGAGGCCTGACTCCCCTCAACTTGTCTGAGTGACATTGGCCAGGTTCTTTAGTCACACTAAAGTTCATCTATAAATTGAAGATAATATTATTACCTACTGTAGAGTGTTGTTGAGAATGACTTCAGGTAACAGTTGTAAAACACTTATCAGAGTGATTTAGAATTCATCTTAAACATTGTCTGCTATTAAGGGTATCATTACTATTGTATCTTTTGTCCAATCAAAACACTCACCCTTGCCATATTGTGTATCAACTTGGTGTCAGAAAGGTAATTTGATGAATACCACCATAAGGAATGAATAATAGCTAGTTTTCATTATTTAACCTCCATTAGTGGAATTGTAATAGGACACAGACAAGCAGGCAGGAGATCATTTTATCATACCAATCAGCCAGACTTCTCTGCTGTGTATTAGTTTGGCCCTCGTAGGATAGAGAAGGAGGGAGAGGTTGCCGGGAAACTGTTTCCTTTCTGAGTTGTTTTTCTTCTTCCTTTCTCTCCCCCAGCTTCTCAGAGCTTAGCATCACTAGCATCATCAATCCCCTAATCTCCTAAGTGCATCCTGATTTACCTGGGTACTTTTCCCCACTCCTTCCCATCTCACCTTCACCTCCATTAAATCTCATTGTATCCTTCTTTCAGATTGCATTAAATTGTGACTCATTTGATGACTTGGACCCCCAAGTCTCTACATTCTAGGCCATTACTCAAGTAAAGGCCAACTGTCTTCCTGCCTTGTGTAAGCTCATTCCAG
This sequence comes from Balaenoptera borealis, assembly GCF_965194805.1. Classification (NCBI taxonomy): domain Eukaryota; kingdom Metazoa; phylum Chordata; class Mammalia; order Artiodactyla; family Balaenopteridae; genus Balaenoptera; species Balaenoptera borealis. The sequence goes on along the minus strand of NC_138866.1, from coordinate 40,588,582 downwards.
ACCAGGGGTTTTAGCTTTTGATTATTGGGAAAGGATTAGATAGCTAAGCTTTCAGGCTTGTCCACAGTGCTGTCCTAGACCTTTTGATCTCCTTTTCTGTTTATACCAAATGGTTATAGAGTACCATATGATGATACGTGTTATTACCACTAGATTAGGTTACAGTAGATGAATTTTGTTATATCTACATATGACAGTCTTTGTTATATGTTTGTATAATTGCTTTGCAACTTGAAAATTGAGACTGAACCACTTACAGTAATCTAATAATTTATTGGCTTATCAGAGACTGAAAAACCTATGGAAAAGGTAGAATTTGAGCTAGACGTTAAAGGATGGGTATACTTATTTCTATAAGTAAGGAGGAAGGGAATTGAGTCTTCCTTCTTAAGGGAAGAAGCATGCAAATTTGGATCATTGTGAGTAGATCTTTTTCTACTTTTTCAGAGAGTTGATGTAGTAGGAATAAAACTAGATATTTGGAATCAAACTTTGGAAAATCCTGAATGTTCAGCTAAGATGTTTGAATTAGTAGGCTTTTGGTATGTCCTGTGAATTCATTTATTTGTTTTTTCTTGATTAATATATACATACAACTTAGTTCTGAGATTCCCTAAGAGAGTCACATATTCAGTGCATCCTTAACCACTTGACATGGTTCATGTAAGCTGATGGCCACTGCCAAGTCTCTTTTCTATTTCAAGTACTTGTTCCTTGGGGAGAGTGTCAGATCAGCTACTTCTATCATGATGCTTTAGTTCTCTCTGCCTGTTGTACATTCTGAGCTGTGCCTGATCAGCCTTTCCCCCAATTCTTCCTTGTTAATCATCAGGTTCCAAAGTCAGCAGTGAGTGCTTATCACAAGAGTTGTGAATTCTTATTTAAAGCTTTCTTTGTATTTCCTTCACTCTTAAAAAGGTTGTTGGATATGTAGTTTGTTTATAAGATAGTTATTAACTTTCCTGTTTCTCTTCCTTTGCAGACCTAGAGGATCAAGACATAATGGGAGCATTTTTAGACAAACCAAAGATGGAAAAACATAATGCCCAGGGGCAGGGTAATGGGTTGCGATATGGGCTAAGCAGCATGCAAGGCTGGCGAGTTGAAATGGAGGACGCACATACGGCTGTGATCGGTTTGCCAAGTGGACTTGAAACATGGTCATTCTTTGCTGTGTATGATGGGCATGCTGGTTCTCAGGTTGCCAAATACTGCTGTGAGCATTTGTTAGATCACATCACCAATAACCAGGATTTTAAAGGGTCTACAGGAGCACCTTCTGTGGAAAATGTAAAGAATGGAATCAGAACAGGTTTTCTGGAGATTGATGAACATATGAGAGTTATGTCAGAGAAGAAACATGGTGCTGATAGAAGTGGGTCAACAGCTGTGGGTGTCTTAATTTCTCCTCAACATACTTATTTCATTAACTGTGGAGACTCAAGAGGTTTACTTTGTAGGAACAGGAAAGTTTACTTCTTCACACAAGATCACAAACCAAGTAATCCGCTGGAAAAAGAACGAATTCAGAATGCAGGTGGTTCTGTAATGATTCAGCGTGTGAATGGCTCTCTGGCTGTGTCGAGGGCCCTTGGGGACTTCGATTACAAATGTGTCCATGGAAAAGGTCCTACAGAGCAGCTTGTGTCACCAGAGCCTGAAGTCCATGATATTGAAAGATCTGAAGAAGATGATCAGTTCATTATTCTTGCATGTGATGGTATTTGGGATGTCATGGGAAATGAAGAGCTCTGTGATTTTGTAAGATCCAGACTTGAAGTCACTGATGACCTTGAGAAAGTTTGCAATGAAGTAGTCGACACCTGTTTGTATAAGGTAGCTAGACTTTTTTTTTTTTTTAGATGAAATGATTTTATGTCATCTTAATTACTACTCTAGTATATAATCATCTTAGAACCTATAGTACTCAGAAATAAGTTTTTGGTACAATTGCAGGATACTTTTCATCAATTATGAAAATAACATAGGAATACTTCTTAGAAATAAGTTACGCGGTTACCAAAAATGCAAGGGTTATAATCTGAATGTTTAGTCTTTTAGTAACCAAGACTACTTGAGCTTTTTAATATTGTGGAATTTTATCAAAGGTAAAAAGACTGTACCATGTTTTAAAAAAGGGAATGGGGAGGGTTAAGCCTCAGTGTCTATATATGGAAAGCATTTTAGAATTTTAATATTTTATTTTTACCATGTGATATCTCAGTACATTTATGGAAATACTTTGAGACTATGGTCTAATGAATCTGTAGCACCAACAGAGGATTTAGTGATCATTTGGTGTGATGTAATAGAAATAGCCTTGGACATGGAGTCAGAAGAACTTGGTATGAGACTGTGTATGACTTCAGGTAAGCTATTTAAATTGTCTGGAAAATCAGTTCTTTAATTGTTTAAAAAAGAGAGAGAAAGAGATATTATTACCCTGTCTCATGGGGTTGTCAGGATGATCAAATGGGATCGTGTATATAGATGAGCAAGAGAAGGCTCTGTGGACTTAAGAGTCAGACCTGGAATCAAATTTTAACCTCTGTTACTTTTGTACTCTATAGTCTTGAACAAATTGTTCCACCTCTCTCAGCTATTGAATCGAGAAAATAGTATCTAACTCATAAGACTGTTGGGGAATTAAATTAATGAGCTAATGTATACATATGAAGTACCTAGTTTTAGCAAACAGTGTGTGCTTGATACATGCTCCTCCCTTTTCTAGAAAAGTTAAAAATGTTACACAATTTACTTTTTTAGTTGCAGTGCTAAGACTAGAATCCAAGTCCTTGACTTAGGTGCAGTGTTCTTTACACCACAGTTCTATTTTGTCAATAATGCTCATTAACTAATTTTTTGTGTTTGTTTGTTTGTTTAACAAATGGTGATTTTATAAAACTCTTCTGAGGCTGTATATTCGATGTCCTTTTAAAACTCAGAAATAGAAAGTCAACATAATATTCTTTGTGGTTTTATATGCACAACTGCCAGCTGTACTTAAAATCTTAATTAAAAATCAGATTTATGTAACATCCAACACAAATCAAGTTTATGTAACATCCAACACATATGTTAAAAAAATCAATAGAGCAACAACTTGATAGTACACACTATTGTTGTTAATTTCTGAATTTGGGGGGAACCAAACAAGGATGCTTATGTTCTTTATCCCTTTTAGTATAAAAAAGGGACAAAGTAGCATTCATTTGTTAGGTTTATTCTGTAGCACTTGAGAGTTAAATACTTGTTAACTAAATTAAAAGCTGTTTTCTTGAGAGACTTGGTCGGATTCAGATATTAGTAAATTATGACTCAGATTCTACTTTATCTCTTCTGCATTATGCTCTATTTTAAAAATTGTTCAGTATCTTATCATTTGCCTCATTCTTGTACAATATTCCCCAATATTTTAAATATTAAATTCTTTGTATTGTTTGCTTAAATGAATGGTATAACTTCAATTTTCCCGTATAGGGGAATTAAATACTTAAAATTTTAGAACTCCAGTTGCTAATAGGAAGAGGAAGTCTGATTTTTGGGGAGGCCAAAATTGATTCAAGTATTTTAATTATAGCATTTTGAATATCTAGGTGCCTTTAAAAATGAATGTACTTCCTAAAAGTTAAACCTTTTTTTTAAATTATGAAAGTTAAAAGCTGGTTTATAAACTTTATATATGTAGTTTTACTTCTAATTCCATATTTCTACTTATTATGAAGCAAATTAATTAGCCCCATAATTTATTTTAAATGTAAACTTGTCAATAAAAAGTAAATTTGTCAAGTATATGTGTAACTACAGATCAAATCATGTTGTAAAGAATATCACTAGAATTTTCTATCTTGTTAAATTGAATGAATGTATGTGTGTATGTGTATTTGTATTAGGTATCACTTCATGTTAAGTAGGCCACCAGTAAATGTTCAGAAATATTTGTTTTATAGAACTTTAAACTCTATTGCAACAATCATTTTTTTAATCTGTAGTGTTTCTCTCCTGTCTTTTGGAGTATTGGTTATTCTGTATACCGTATGTACAATATATGTATTGGGGGTGCCCCTCCACATGTGCATATATATTTTTCTCTCCTTAAAAACAATATATATTTTCACTAGAACAAGTGTAATTGGCATGACTGTAAAGGTTCTCAAAGCTTTGAAGAGCAAAAAGAAAACAAAATATTTTCTCAAACTTTTTTCTTCCCAGGGAAGTCGAGACAACATGAGTGTGATATTGATCTGTTTTCCAAATGCACCCAAAGTATCGCCAGAAGCAGTGAAGAAGGAGGCAGAGTTGGACAAGTACCTGGAAAGCAGAGTAGAAGGTGGATCATTTAACAAAAAATAAGTAGCTTTATTAAAGAAAAACCTCAACATAATCAAACTTTAACATTTTAGCTTTTAGACCTTTACATGCCTTTGACATTTAGTGTACAAAAGTGGGAAAGGGCATTTCTGTAGTAGCTGTTTAGATATTTGTTATTGTCCTACCACAGTTATATTAGAAATAGCAACTCGGATGGCCCAGTACATTCTGTTCAGGATACTTTTGTTTAAAAAGGCTAAAGTGTTGTGTGCTTTCAAATTCTTGATGAATTCATTGGCATGAACAATTTTATGCCAGGGAAGTCTAATTTGTGGTTTATTTAATTATAAACAGATTTTTTATGATGGTGATAATTTGAATACCATCTTTCTGTGTAAAGCTGTGTGTATGAATTTAAGATCTTTGGGACTTTTAAAAAAATGACTTGAAGATCATAGCCTGGTTATTAACAACTTCCATGTGCCACAGCTTTTAAAAATTTATTTTAAACTGTTCCAAAGCGTCTTGCCTAAGCCATAAACTGCCTCACCTAGACAATGTAAACCTGAATAGAAGACATACCTGGCATATATCTCTACCTGGCAGAAATATAAATGCTGAATAAAATCAAGAAATAAATTGGGAATTACAGAAGTGTATTTGTCATAATTCTGCAAATTACTTTGAGACAATTAGAAAGGTATTTGTAACTCTCAAGTGTAATGCCTTTAAATATTTGAAAAACTTTTAAATGATCATTGATGCAGCTACTATTTGCCATAAATATTAAGTCTCCCCAGAGAATTCCAGTTTACTGCATATATGCAATAAGCATGTAGATTATGCAGTTTCTTTAAGCAGAAAAATTTGACATGCCAATAATAGTGTTAAAATGCATTTTTGGCTCCTAATGTCATTACTTTGCACGTTAAAGACCTTTAATAGCATGTAAACATTGATACACTATACACTATTATATCCTGTGCCTGCATTGTTAAAATTAATATGCACTTTAATTTTGTTTTCTCCCTTTTTACTGTTTGATACCAATTATAATTAGTCTGATACTAGAATCATGGTTGGTTTTGAGTTTTCAGTACTGTTTGGAGCTGCTATTTTGTTTTTATTTCTCTCCCCTACTTGATAGTGATATATCTAGTATATGTATATAGTATTTAGTATTTCATTCACTGGACATACTATTCAATGAGTTTGTTTCCTCACTGTTTCCAGGGGTCTTGGAAATTTTTTGTTTTAAGTGATTCATTTCAATATGTTATCAGTGAGATAAAATATTTAGAATGCTACCAAGTCATAGCACATTGGTTCAAACTGCTGGTTAGTGGAAAAATATGAAACCTGAAGAAGAATATGTATTGGGATATGTTGATATTTAATATATTGGCACTTTAACCTGAGTGTACATGTTTTCTTACCAATTTAAAGAAATAATTAGTTTTATTTACTATGAAATGGGGTCAAATTTTAGAAATGAATTGCTATTTTTTCTCTTTAGTGTGCACTCTTAAGTTTTTGGTGCAATTCTAAATAATTGCTTTAGATAAGTAATTTTATGTTACAATATTAAGTTTTATATTGCTTATTATCAAGCAAGAATTGCCACCTGAACAGACTTTACATTAATACTCAATATTTTTGGTATGTTAAAGTGTTGTTACACTTGTACTGTTCAACTGGAGATTATTATGTCATAAATTAAATACAGTATTATTTACTGAGGTAGATTTGATGAGACTGCATCTAGTTAAATATTACAGTAATTAAAACCACTACTATATTTAAAAACATAGAAAGAATGTAACTATTTGCATTGTAAAAGTTGTTATATGTCTTAAAAAGTGATAAATACTGCAATCAGCTTCCAAAACAGGCACTGAATACCTTTTTCTTTTTTTCTTTCTTTAAATACATGCCTTCACTAAATTGCTGTGACCTATTAAACCTCATTTTATTTGCTTTGAATACTTTTGGCTTCTCTGTCCACACCACAGAAAAGGACAAAGGCTTTTTAAGCTCTCCTCCTATGATATTCTAAATACTTGACTCTCTAGGGTTGTGAAAAGATTCAGCTCATAATTTAAACCATACCACTTAAGGTCGTGGTCCTTCTAAGCCAATTTAAGAGGATACTTGTGTCATGTATGTATTTTTATTTGCTACTGACTGCCCAAGCTTTAAAGTTGCTAATTTGGAGAAAACTGATAGAATCCCTCAGACTTGGTGGAGGGGCGGGGGGCAGAATATGTTTATACATGAGTATGTGGAACATAGATATTCTATACATATATATTCCTTAATAAAAGCATTCAGTCTTTTTACAATTCTAATTAAAATGTATAGTCCAAGAGCAATTAAAGGAATATTTCTTAAAATTTCTTTTTCTTTATTTTTTAAAGCAGAAAGAAGCAAGGCTAGTGTAGTATTAATGGTCAGATAGTTTTAAGTGTATTGTCCCATGTGGAATAGGAGATATAACTGTTTTTAAAGTCTTATATTATTTTTTTAAAGAATTTGTCTTCCTGTAATTTTCTTCACAATTAAAATATCCTAATTTTTATATTTTAACAAAGAAGATGTATGAAACATCAAATATAGATGATTCAAGGTAATGTTTTTAGACCTGAAACCATCATTGATTGAATTTATCATCAGTGTTCATTTATATTGTACCTAGTTATCTATCCAATAATTGTATTGGCTTAGCAGAGACTGTATGTTAAGTGTATTAACAGCGTTAGATTGTGAAATTGTGCAGTTTAGGTAAACATCAAATTCCTTTATTTTTGTACAGCAAATTTCCAGCATTAGAATCATGTAGAATAAATATACTAGATGTTAAAGATTATACAATAAAGGAACTTGGCAAACCAAATCTGAGATCCTTGCTTTTTGTTCAGATTAAAGACTGGTTTAAAAAAAAGTAAAAAAAGCAAAAAATAAAAGATGGTAAAATTTGGCCTTAATCCTCAAAGGACAGTTTGAGCCATTTAAAGAAGTATGGGTAGCAATGTCTGTCTTTTAATATGTGGCTTTAATGATGAATTAATATTTTGAAACTTGATCAAAGGATGAAAGGTCTTTACATGCATTGTTATTTTCAAAGGTATTTACAAATTGAGAACTAGAATGGTCTCCAATGATGACAAAGAAAATTTCTTAGTGTAAATAATGGAAAACAAAAAATTGAACATATAACTTACAAATACCCTTGGCATGATCTTACGTTTAGAATAAATATGCTGAAACTCCAGGTAAAGACTTCCTGTACTTAAAGTGAATAGTTTGAGAGCTCTTTAACTTGTCTGTGCATAATGGTTGGTATTTTGTGGTATGAATAACAATATGCATCTGCATGGCAACACTGCCGATCATATCACTCTACCCATTTAATAACTGAATGTTTTGAAATTAACAATTTTAAATACAGTTGTATGGTTTATCATATTTTTTCTTTTTAAAAATTTTGTCCTGAAATTTAGCCTTTTTCCATTCTGTAGGCTTTGTTCAAGTAATCAACTAAGGAAATGGTATATATCTATTTATTGCTTAAAGATACTTTAGACAAAAGTTAAGCTGAGAGTGGTGTTCAAGTACATGACCTATCCTGCACATGCTACTTAAGTATCATTTTGCAAATATAAACATATGTAAATATGATTTGGGTTAGTATATAATCAGTAAATCCCCCATACTTAAAGGTTTTTTTTTTTCTTTTTTCAAATCTTGAAATTGTTTATTTTTTAAAAAAATCTGTGTACTATATTTTCAGGGCAAAGTTCAGGAAACATGTTTCCAGTCTAAAGAGAGGAGTTAATCTCCTCAGATGTAATTAGTTGGCATCTTAAGAGGAATATCCTCATTTGTACACACATATCCCTGATTATGGTAATACATTGATTTTAATATGAAATTTTTTCACATTTTTATCTTGTTTATTTTCATTCTTTGAAGTTAATCTGGAAAGTATTGTATCTCTTGTATCATTTTGTATATCCCTTTGTCATCAATTTTCAAAGGTCAATTTGATTTTTACTTTTTTATATAGTTTAGAAAATCTCAGATGTGGTAAATGCCATCTTTAAAAACCTAAAAGTTATCTTTGTTTCGGTTTTTTAAATTATTATTAAATTTGGATAACACTTACAAAAAAAGTACTTCTGATTCCCAGAAATCATAAAGAAGCAGGGGGAAGGCGTCCCTGACTTAGTCCATGTGATGCGTACATTAGCGAGTGAGAACATCCCCAGCCTCCCACCAGGGGGTGAATTGGCAAGCAAGTGAGTTATATTCTGCGTACTCTTACCATCTATCTCTGTACATGAAAATGTTAGGTGTCCATTGATCAAATGTGTATTTACCTAATTTCTAAAGTGACTTCAAAATGTTTAACCTGTGGTTCGGTGTTTTTCAGTATTAATGATATATGGTGCTTACTTAGAATAGGTATCAGAATATCATTGTAACTAACTACACTGAAGGCTGTCTTCAGTGGAGGCTTGGATTACACTGATTGCCTCATATAGCATAAATGAGATACAGTGAAAGAAATTTTTAAACTAAATTACATAGTACTACAAAATTCTAAGTGTCATTATTATTCCTACTATTATAATTTGATTTTCTTAATCCCTGGATAACTGAACACCCCATGGATGAGCGTTTTTCTTTTCTTCCATCTGGGCCATTTTTCTGTATCTCTGATTTTCCTAGTGTTTTTGGTTGTTGATGCTGGTTGGTTGGGTTTTGGTGTAAGGGAAGATAGGTAGATGCATTTCTTGCTTTTTTTCTCTTTTCACTTTAGTTCCTAGAACTGTGGGCTAATATGTGTTAGATACTAAGCTTACATCTTTATAAACTACAGTAGAGACTTTAAGCAATTTTATAATTCAAGACTTAAAACATTTTTACCTCAGATATCCATGTAATTGACCTACAAATATATATTGACTAATTTCCTTGGTCCTCCACTTGATCTGTAAGTGTAGCCATGTTGTTTAATCATTTCATGTAACTGTAAAACTTCCTGTTTGAAGGTTTTATTTTTTGGAAATTGTTTCTTCCAATATGATCTTCTGTGAAATGACTGTCTATAAAATTGCTTCAAATCAGTTTTGTAAGTAGGGAGGCTTATAACTTATAAATACCATTACTGATTTCTTACTTTTAATAAAATATTATACAAAAAGTAATTCCTAGACTTGCCCGGGAAATGTCATATTTGACATTTCAGTTTTAATAGAGCTTTTTTAAAGGGGCATTATGAAAAGCAGAAATTTAAGTGTAAAATATCTAAATTATTTTACCATAACAGATATTGAAGTTATTTCTACTTCAAAACATTAAGCTCTTAACCAGAATATATTAATATTATATCTTAAGAACTGCAATGTCATTTCTGACTCATAACCACTAAATGCCAGTTCAAATAGAAGTAGCCCATATAGACTGATTTTTTTTTCCAAGCCATGACTTTTAGTCTTCTATTAATTGCATTAGTAGAGTGTTAACATTCTAGAATAAATTCACCGCTACTTTAACAGTGGGGCCCAAATATCTTAAAGTATGGCTCACTTATTGACAGTAAGAAATAGAACTAAAATAATTTGTGATGATTATCTTTGACATTTTAATGAACACCTGGCTATGAGTTACTAAGCAGTTTTGTGCTCTGAAGAATTAACTTTCTGCATTTTTTTTTCTAAATTTAGGCGGAATGTTATTGAAGCCGTTTACAATAGACTGAATCCATACAAAAATGATGACACTGTAAGTGGCATTTAGCTCCCTCTGCTTTCCCTTCCCCTCCACTCTAAATGCATATCCTTCCTACCTGTTTTTGCAGAGCTGTTCATTGCACCCATTCTCTTACACACACCCCTGACTGATTGCTCTGAACTCTGCCAGCACCACAGTTCTAGTGCTTGAGGATATAATCATGGTGAGTGGCCATTTAACTCAAAAAAGAAAGTCCCTTTTAATTATTCTGGTTTTTTTAAGCCTCTCCAAGCAATCAACTTCAGAAGTTTTCCGCCCCTAAATGTTTTTTTGAAGTTGGGAATATCTCTGCTCAGAATCTTGAATTAATTCTGAGTTTTGTAAGCAGCTGTAACAGAGCTTCAGAATGCCCATCTGCATTAATGCCCATTCTTTGCCAAGAACCCTGCATATTTCATTTAAATACTAGAGAATTCTGTTTATATAAAGACATTTAGAATGCCATATTCTCCAATTAAGTTTCCTGTTACAATTCTGTTGTAGTATGGTGATTACAGAAAAGTGGTAACTTAAAATCATTTGGGCCTGGCTCTGAAATATTTTATATATTGCATTATGAAGCTTCCTCAAATCTCTTATTACTTGAGGTTTTTATGCAATAAAAACTTGTAAAGGTAGTGTTTTAAAAATAAATTCAATAAATTATTGAAGAGAAAAATAAAATTCTTTTTAGTAGTTGATTGGTTTAGAAATACATTTGGTCAACTTCATGGTAAAATAGTATTTCAAATATTTTATTCCAAAACAAAACAAAGTGTTCACAATTCTTTGAACAGATTAAATATTGATATTTCATAAACACATGTACACATATTATATATTTTAGAAAACATTTATATTCTAAAGGTCAGCTTTACAAAACCTTATCTTTCTTCATTACCCAGGAAATAATGCATCTCTAAGTTTTAATTTAGTTCCTTGTTTTGCTTTGTTTCCTTTTATAAAGGACTCTACTTCAACTGATGATATGTGGTGAAACTGCTCATCTAGCCATGGAGTTTACCTTCACCTCCAAAGGAGAGTACAGCTCAACTTCCTTGAACCTTTTAAACATCCATCTTCAACTTTAAAGAAGGGCATGTATGACATGGGTGAGAGTGATTACACGAGAGAACTTCAGCAGTACCACAGCTAGCCCAGAACTGATTTTTTTTTTTTTTTTGTAAATTTGAGACTTATGTAAACGTGATTTCAAACCATAATTCATGTTGTAAATCAGACTCCAGCAATTTTTGTTGTATGATTTTGTTTTTTGTAAAGTATAATTGTCCTTGTATAAAATGCTCATATTTAATTATGAATTGCTTTAAATCACTATCAAAGTTATAAGAAATGTTTGGCTTGTTGTGTGACGCAACAGATATATAGCCCTTTCAAGTCACGCTGTGTTTGGACTTGGGGTTGGGACAGGGAGAGCAGCAGCCATGTCAGCTAGACGCTCAATTGTGCACGTGATTATGGAGAATTATTCCAAAATCTTACAAAGCTGAATATCCAGGGAGTTAATTGAAAACTAGTTTAATGTTTTTGGCAGTGGGATTGGCATTGTCGATAAAGCTGGTCCCTTCATTTAACTGTCTTTTAGGTTCTCTCCTTGTTGCCATGAGTATTACAGGTAATACAGTATATTCATAAGAATATCAATCTTGGGGCTAAAATGCCTTGATTCTTTGCATCTCTTTTACAAGTCCTTACATTTAATTACTAATTGATAAGCAGCAGCTTCCTACAAATAGTAGGAGACTGCCACATTTTTGCTATCATGATTGGCTGGGCCTGCTGCTGTTCCTAGTAAGATATTCTGAATTCCATTTTATCAATAAAGCTTGATTTAACAAACAAGAAATTTAATCATGTATGTGTAATTCCTCCTTTACTCCGCCCTTATTTTAAAGCACCATACCATTGTAAATGAGAATTTTTCTCATGGGGAAAGATGTTAGTCTCTTTTAATTGGAAAATACTGTAACTCAAGGCATAAATGGAACTGTTTCCCTTCCATTAGAAAGACTATAAAAGATTTAAGTCTCTCTGTTGTTCCTTGATCTATTTTTAAATGGGTTTCTTTCAGGCTGCTTATTTTTTCATTAAGATGTGTTATCAGCCTGAATTTGCCTACTGTTTAGTTAAAATAATTGTCAAAGCTTGACAATCTAACAATCTATCGTAGGGGTGTATGTGTGTTTGTGAGTGTGTGTGTGTCTGTGATTTTTAATTAGCCCATGTCTGTAGAATCCAAGTAGTTAAGATGTATTTAGTGATTTGAAATATAGCATGTTGATAATATTTAGCTGTCGGCCTTTAAAAATAACTTTCAAAAGCTTAAAGAATTGTAGATACAAAAATAACCTAATTTAATTTAGGCTTAAATTCCTCTGATTAAGCATGTGAAAGTAAGTTTTAAAATCTGTCACATTGAAAAGACTCTACTGTTCTGTGCCCTTCTGTAATTTTGTCTCCTTAGGTTGAATATTGTATTTAATCACCATGTAATTTAATCATTCAGTAAGCAGATTCCCCACTAGAAAACTATTAAAATGTAAGATATAAATACAACACTGAATACAAAATCAAAACTGTGTATAAAAGGTAGTATAATTTTGTTATATTTGTTTTTTCCTTAACTTGGAAATATACGTATTTGTATATATAGCCTTAAAACTAATGTAAGGTTAGGGGAGTATTGGGAAAAGTAATGTGAAATATCTCAGACTTAAGTAGTTATATACCAGCAAAATCTTTTCATTATCCCTCTTATTTGGGAGGTGATTAAATGTAACTTAATTGTATTTAATTTATATCTTAATCCGGCATGAAGAAAAACAAGTACTATTTATATTTAGAAATTCATAACAGTTGGAATTACAGAACCAATTCCATACTTAACTTACAAATAAATGCTTAATGTCTAAATCTGTGGTAGAGTGCAAAGTATGATAATGTTCTAAGTTATGACTGTAAGCATCTAAATGTACATTTAATGAATACCAGTGCTTCTAGTATAGATTACCAGTACTGAAAACTAAATTCCTATTATAATTCCTTAATTTTTAAGTAGACTAAAGTTTTTAGTTCTGGAAATTTCAAAAACTTGAACTGGATTTTGAGATGCAAAATCTTAAATCGTAAGTAAAATATGTGATGGAAAGCTACATTTCAAACCATAGTAGCATATTTAGAGACTTTTTAATTTGAGGGTCTTTTAAAAAGAGAAGGTTAAAATATTCCTCTGTTAAAATGTTAAAATTATTAGTACTGAAATTAGGCCTGGAAGTGAGAGAAAACTGTATTAAGTGTGACCTAAGAAGACTAAAGCTTTTCCACCTGAGTCAACATTGCCATACTAGATAGAATTTTTAATTATAAAAATACAGGAAAGAAGTATACATTATAATGGCAAACTGTGTGTGTTCTTGATTCCTGGGGCTAATGGTGGTAGTGGGGAACCAGCCACACTTTAAAAGGCACTTTTGCACCTCTCTTGTGCACTTCATTTTTGTACCACTTAAATTCTTGACCTCCCACCCCCTTTTGTGTGCTAATTAGCATCTCAGGGCAATGCCTCAATTTTTTGATATGTTGTATGTTATTTTCTTTGGAGGGAAAAAGTTCTTGTGTGATGATAACATACTATTCAAATGTACTTTCATTTAAATGTTTTAACAGGATGAACCCACTTTGCTGCTTTTAATAGGAAATTCATTTTGTATAGCAGATTTTTGTTGCCCTAACAATAATTTCACTGATCTCTTATTGTTTTAGCAAGGTAAGCTCTCTTAATTTCCACTTTCTTAGGGAATATACTTTTACAGATAACAGAAACAGTTCTCAGTATTAGCATTAACTTCAAAAAATCTAAGTGGTATTTTTCTTATTCAGCTTTAGAACCGTTTCAAACTTAATTATGATGCATTAACTTGTTTCTAGAGTTCTATGCAATTAGTGTACTGCTCCAGCCACTTTTTTTTTTTTACTACATAAAATTAAGAAATTTGGAGTAAAGAATAAATCAACTATGTAATTCAAATAATCTGAATTATAGCAGTACTTCTAGTGATCATTTGACCATATATTAATCCAGCTAGTAACTCACCTTTTCTACAAAATATATAAAGTGTTAATTACAAAACACTGTTTTAGGGTAAGCACCTTGGAACTATAAAGAAATGAATAGGTCCTTGCTTTCAAGGAGTTTACATTTGAATAGAATTTATAATCTAATGTATGTTAATATTATAACTGGATCAACTCATCCAAAAAATAGTTACTGCTCACCTGCTGTCTGCCCGATACTTTCCTGAACAAGGCGTGTCTCTGCCCTAAAGAACTCATTTGCAGTTCCTTTAGTCACTTGAAAACTCTTTCTTCTGTTTTATTCTTCTCAAAGTTAAAAATCGAATTCAAAAGAAAATTTTGCTTTGCATAAGAATAAAATTGGACTGATGAGGCTCAAGTCTGTTCAGTATGCTTGATTGCCTTTCACGAATGGCTTATATTCTTCCTGCTGACAGCAGCAAATCAGAGAAATAAGGTAATGTATTGAATATTTCTTAGAATTCTCCAACCCTGGAAATACTGGTGGAATTTAAGGCATTTAAAAACATATATCTAGGACTTGCCTGGCGGTCCAGTGGTTAAGACTCTGCACTTCCAACGCAGGGGACGCAGGTTCAATCCCTGGTTGGGTAACTAAGATCCCACATGCTGCGTGGTGTGGACAAAAAAAAAAAAAAAAAAAGTAAGAACATGTATCTAGCTAAATTTATCTTATTTAACCAAAAATGTGTATTTTCTTGAAAAGACAATGCCAATGTTAATATCCAACTTTAGCTAAGTGATTACTGTGTTTTAATTTTGTTAAATAATTTTACTGACCATCTTTACTGGACAAATTCATATGGAAATTCAGTTTGCAGTTTCTGAAAGAACTGATGAAACTGGTTACAGGGGTTTATTTTGTTTTAATTTTGAATTTCATGGTGTATACTTTTAATTCATAAAGTTTGAATGAGAGGTTTAAACCTTTAATGTTTTGATTGCCATTTGTACAGTATTATGTTAGGGTTTGGTATTAGAAAATATTATGTAAATATTTCAGTATATAAATATTTCTCATTTGAGGTTTTTCTTCAAAGAAAACTTCTAGAGTTTCATATACTTTTGCTTACAAATACTGCTGATGAGTTGACCATTTTTAAATTAAGTGATCTAGTCTTCTGATTAAGTTTTTCTTCTAGGCGTTAGAAAGACTTCTTTATACTTTAAAGTTTTAGAAGCTTAATTTTACTTCTTTCTATAACATGCTATGAATTTGGGGTTGTATTTGTTTTAAATTTTATATACAGTACTTCAGAATATGCTTGAAAGATTTAAGAATACATTTCTAAATGTTATGAGTATAATACTGTGTTGTTTTGTTGGTCAGAATAGTTAAATGTCAGTTAAGTGTCAGTTATTACTAATAGAATGCTACACAGAGATGATGAAAGGCATTTGGTTCCACTTATGTTCCCTCTGACACAGATTCTTTCCCTTTTTCCTGTTTTATATATTTAGTGGCCTCTGCTCTCGTGTTTTCCTAATTATATTACCAGCGGGTAGGAGTGTGCCAGTTAGAAACACTGAAATGTATTAAAATTGAAATTGTAGTTGACAACTTACACTTTTATAAGATGGGGGTGGGGGGGAAGGTTGTTTAACTTGATGTAACAACAGAGTGACATTTTTTCTCCCTTATCCTGCAGGAAATGTTGCTTCATTTCCTCTACTACCCTCTTGGTGGCTTCTCTTTTTTCAAACCAAAACAGGCCAGTTCCATTTTCTTGAGCAAGAAAGCTTAGTGCATTACCTCACCAAGGCCAATTAATACTATGTAAACCTGGGCCAAAAATAGGAAAACGTGGGAAATGAAGGGGTGGGAAGATGCCAGTGAGGAGGACAGAGGAAGATTACTCTTAATTATTTAAAAAGCCATAGGAAGGTCTTCCTTGGACCTAGCTGTATATTATTAAGAACTGTTGCATCACATAAACCAGCAAGAACCAGCCTTTGCTTCTGCAGATAATTTGATTTTCCCAGCAAGGCAAATAATGATAAAAAATTACTGCATCTCCAACATAGAAACAACTGAGAAAAATAAATGCAATGTTTCTTCACCACAAAACCCAATCCTTCAGTTCTTTTCATTGTTTCAAAAACCCAGTTTTCTATAATAGCTTTCTCGTTGAATTAAATGTTTAGAAAAATTGTTTAGAATTTTTTCTTTCTTTTTACATTGTCCTGATCCAGTAAAGGACATTTAGTAACATTTGCATTTGTATGGTACTATTTGAAGTTAGATTTGTGTAAGAGATTGGGTAGCTGCAGAACCAAATTAGTACTGTCTTAATTAGGTATAATGAATGGCACAAATTCATTGCAGCAATGCTTCTTAACCTTTCAGGGTCACAGGCCCTTTGAGACTGAATAATCCTAGGAATTTGGCACCCAGGAAAATGCATATAATGTACATACCTCCCCAGAGTTTACAGTACTGCAGTGGTTCATGGGCCACTGTAGTATAGGTTAAGATCCTATACTACAGCATAACAGAGCATCAGCATTTTTCCTTCAAAGCCCATAAAAAATATTAACACATCAAGGACGTCAAAATAATTTGAGTCTATTTTAAGGAATCGGTTTTTTTTTAAAGATAGAGTAGGTAGATGGGTGTCTAGGTAGAATCTGATATTAAAATATCCTTTTTAAAATTCGTATCTTGGGGGGGAAAGAGAATGATTAGTATTTGGACTAGTTTTGGAGGATAACATCATTTCTAAATTTGCCACTTTTGAATCTCAACAAAAAAGAGGTAAAATGGAAATGTTCATGGAACATTTCTGACCTGCATAGTATAGATTTAATATAGTCACAGACAGCACATTTGACTTGTCAGATCTCACTCAGGTTTTAAGATTTTGAGCTTCCTGGTGTCAGAGTTTATTAAATGTTTAATTCACTTCAAATTATGAGAGGAATTAGGTGTTTACTGATACATAATGTTAAAGTAGGATCTAACATACAGCCACCAATGTACAGGACTGAGATTTCTCTTAAACATAACTACCATGAAAAAATTGATTAGTTTGTTGCATTTGTTGCCAAAATTGGATGTTCGGTTACAGCATATTTAATTCCCATTTGTGGAAATTTTGAAATGTAGAGACTGTTGTCTTACCTGGTTAGCCCTTAACTAAGTCAACAGCATATCTGCAGGAAAATATCTTATTTATAGTAATATGCCCGAATACTGCTTGGTTTCACTCTTGAAATGATTTATTTCAATTAATTTGTATAAATGTTATGAGTGGAGAGATCATCTACATGTTAAAAGCATGTTGCATTATATATCCATTTTTCAAAATCCATACATGTAAAACTAATACAATTACAGAAGTATTTCCTAAACACAGTGTTTAACAAAATTCTCCACAGTAATTCACCTACTGTTTGCAGTTTATGTGATCAAAACTCTTAAAGAAATTCCATAAATGTATATGTTGTATTATGTATCATTTCCTGGTCCAAAGAAAGTATGTGAATTCAGTTCTAACTTTAAGAATGTACTTTTTGTTTTCAAGTGCACTGAAGAAATTGCATTCAACCTGTGAGTGGTTGCAGATTGTATGAAATGAAAAGCAGAAATAATTCTAGCTTGCAAAACTGGTGCCACTAAATAAACAGGCAATTGCATAATGTGTGTGTATCTATGATTATTTGATACTGCAGGCAGCATTTTTGTTCTGCATAGAAACCTGGAAAATTTGAATTTATTTATTAGGAGACCTTAAGAAAATTTTTGTTCAACTGAACTTGGTTAATTTGCTTAAAAAGATAGATCTGATAGTCACAGTTTGAACTAGACTTGTCCCTCCCTGATTTTAGGAAGATGATTGAAAGCCAGTAAGTTCAGATTGATGATTATTTTCATGAAACATCCCAGAAGCCATAAAGCCATAAGTTGTCCCCTTGGCAAGAACATACCGTTTGTCGTCTTATAGATGTATATTTCTTACTCCCTTAAAGAGTTGAGACTGCGTGGGGAGTGGCCTGGAAATGGACTTCTCCACCTAGCTAGTATCCCTGGTGTAGTGCCTGCTTCGTATTAGACACGTGTTTAGGATGCTTACTTCCTCTGCTCATTCTGAAAATTGGTTGTACTACCTCTGTCCTGTGTTCATTCGTGTCTGAAAGTGTGACTTATTTTATAGGCTTGCATAGTTAGAGGGATTTTAGAGTACATTGAATTGATGATGTAAGTGAAGCTCTATGAACTGCAAGAGCTTATTTTGTTCACTGTAAAATGTGTAATGAAAACACAGTAATGAGGCATCATAGCCAAAGGTAGCAAGTCTTACAACTAAGTAAGGTTGAAGTAAAAAAGGATTCGTTTGGCTTATGCATAACTAGTATCTGTTCACTGGTCAAATTGTGTCCTGAAGTTTTGGTTTTGTTTTTTTTGTAGTTATTCTTTTGAATGTTGAAGCTAGGTTTTTTGTGGGGTTTGTTTTTGTTTAGTAAAAATTGTTTCAGTTTTTTCCCTTAATCACATGCTGAGAAGCTGATATTGGGGTACCCTTTTTTTGTTGTTGTTATCACTTAGTAGCTCAGACTTGAAATTCCCATCAAATCAGAGAAATTTTGATTTTAGTTGAAAAGTCTATTCTTAGATGAACTACCCCAAAAAACTTGGCTTGCATGCCCTCTCTAGGACTTGGTTTACTTGGCACAAAACCACTGGTAAAAGATTTGTGTTCTGCTGCTGCCTGTTGTCTACATGAGATTCATATTTATTCTCATACCTAATATAAGGTGATTCAGAGTACCTAAAAAGCTTTTTATAAAATTGTGTTTCATGTTAATAGTGGTACTGTTACCTGAATAGTGCATTAGCTAAACACACTATATGTGTGTCATTCTCTGCTATAGTTTGGGTACCAGCTTGGGTCTTCTGGATAAATCGTTTTCTCTGTGGCTTTCCTTATAGCTACACAAATGCTTTTCTAGACACTTGACCTAGTGAAATTGACAATATTTGATCACTTTTGATCTACCAAAATGGCAGTTTTTATCTGGTTCAATTTAATAGTTTCTGAAGTTACTAAATGATCAGATTGCAAGTCAGTACAGTTGACCCTTGAACAATGCGGTGGTTAGTAGTGCCGACCCTCTGTACAGTTGAAAATCCAAGTATAAGCTTACAGTCAGCTTTCCGAATCCTTGTTTCTGCATCAGCAGACTCAACCAACCACGGATTGGGTAGTACTGTAGTACATATGTAGTGGAAAAAGTCCACCTATAAGTGGACTGCACAGTTAAACCTGTGTTGTTCAAAGGTCACCTGCACTTCTCAGTATTTATATTTCAATTAAATCATGTCTCCTTAGAATTGATCCTTAGAACTGGATGACAAGTTTAAAGAAAAGCTATAGCTTTGAAAAAATTTGCAAATATGAAGTTCGATAAATAGACAATACCAAATTTATAATTCCTACCTTGAAATTAAATGAAAGCTCTTAAGATAACTTTTTATTTTAAATTAATAACTTATTCTTTGTCTTTCCGACTTTTCACAGAGCCCCTATAGTTGCTCTAGGATAGATCAACTTGCTGCGTAGACATTTGGTATGAGAAATGTTATTCCAGCAGTGACCCAGAAAGGGAATAATATTGAATTTAAATGTTCAGGCAGAATTATAATAAAGCATAAAAGATAAGGTGGGAAAATGATGTTTATGGTTTTATTTTTAATTACATAATTGAGGTGAGTGAAGAGTTCCTTTCAGACATTTTATTAAGCCTGTTAAGGTGTATGGATCCAACTCAGTCTGTGACTGTGAGACATCACTGAAGTTTCTGAGAATCATACTCTTCAGTTCAGTCCTTGTTAAAGGTGGGTGAAAGCTCTAACTTCATTCTGAGTGATGATCAAACTCTGACTTAGGTTGTAGCCATGCTGTGCCCTTCCTAAAGATCTTTTATATTTTGCTATTTGTGTTTGTTTTGGTAACAAGTATTTAAAAATCAAAGGGTTTGCTAGAAGAGTTTGTGACTAAGTCTAAGGTGTTATGTATGTACCTTATATTAGCATCCTGAAACCATTCCAGGATTGTCTTTTAAATTCTCAGTAACATTTTGAATGTATAGTTGATTCTATTTAATGAAGAAAACAAAGTTTAACTATATGTCATTATGAGAGCAGAGTTATTCTCAATTATTTTAGCCATTGATCTTTTAACTGCCTACTATCAAAACTGAAAGGTTTTTTAAACTAAAAGTCTCCAAAACATTCCTAACAAAAACTAAAATTTTCTAGTGACTGGATGAAGTAGAAGCACATGGGAAGTAACTTTAAATTTAAACTTAGCATTAAGCAAATAAAAGTATTCATGTATCTGATGTAAATTCAATTTTTATAACTGTCTGCCTTTTTTGATGTACTTTGACAGACTCTTTGCTGCAGTGATCCTTAATAGAGAGAGGTCTTATTAAGGGCAATAAAACTGCTTCTGTGCCTAGATCACAGAAAGGGAGCTTATTGCTGTCCTTAGTATTTCCTTTTCTGTCTGAAATCAGAATGATTGCCTTGTTTCTTCCTTTGGTTTTGTCTTAAATATCTAAGTTCCTAGCCTATGTTCTGCTTTAGGACTTCTGTAATTATTTTTTAGAGAACCCTGAAGGCATTGAATTCTATATCCTTGGATATCATAAAGGTTTTATCATGTGCTGTGTCCTGATTTTTAAAACATATAGACTGGACTGTTTAATGACAGTATGGTTATAAGTGTATTATATATGCATATACAAATATCCTTGTTCAAGGTCAGCTCCACAGTGCCTGTCACTACTGTTACTCGTTCAACCTGACCTTCAGAGAGGTTTGCCTGCTTCACCACCAGATGGACTTGGCATCTGACAGGACCACAGTGTCAGTAAAAGCTTCATCTCAGGAGGATCAGGGCTCCAAGAAGGAAACTTCCTAGAGTGCAAGTCTCCGTAATTTGAGATAAGAATGCAGTAGCAATTTTTGAAGATCACATAGTTGGTGCTGTAAATCTGTTGGAACTGTCTTGATATTTTAGTTTCTTGGACTGAAAGTCAAACAGTTCTGTTCAAAACTCATTTGTTCAGGTATAAAAATTTGAATACTTAATGTAAAAAGAATTGTACTTTTTAATCTTAGAATCTGATTTTTCTTAGACATTAACTTGAAGTCATTTAAGGAAGTTGGCATTTTTCTTTTTGGCACGCGAGGAAGAAGGGAATGTGGAGGAGGGGAAGAAAAGGAGATAGCTACTAAGGGCAAGAAGAGGAGGTCGTTTTAAAGTTAAAAAGTATCTTTTTTTAAGTTAAGAAAATTCTGTTTTTCTGAAATTCAAAATGGAATTAATTTAGTCCCTAGAAATAATCTTTGTTTTATAGTAGTCAATAATGCATTACTGTTTGATGGATTAGTCAAGTCTCTTTTTGTTCTCCCTCCATTAAGTCCCTCCAAAGACCCTATATTAGGGGAAGAAGGGGATGATCCAACTTCAGTTGTCAACTGTCACTTGTAGGTTCCATTAGGAAAGCAATTAAAATGAGGTTTAAGGGGCTTACCTGGTGGCGCAGTGGTTGAGAATCTGCCTGCCAATGCAGGGGACACAGGTTCGAGCCCTGGTCTGGGAAGATCCCACATGCCGCGGAGCGACTAGGCCCGTGATCCACAATTGCTGAGCCTGCGCGTCTGGAGCCTGTGCTCCGCAACAAGAGAGGCCGCGATGGTGAGAGACCCGCGCACCACGATGAAGAGTGGCCCCCGCTTGCCGCAGCTAGAGAAAGCCCTTGCACAGAGACGAAGACCCAACACAGCCATAAATAAATAAGTAAATAAATAATTTTTTAAAAAAATGAGGTTTAAGAATTGCAAATATTCCTTCTGTTATCAGTTCCCTGGCTTTTCTGAAGCAGTGGTTCTCAATCTGCTAGCAAGACAGAATGACTTGGGAAGCTCGAAAAAATCCTTCAGCAGTGAAGGTTAGGTTGAAAGGTTCACACAAAGTTAACCCCCCGCCCCCAACCATCTCCAGCGAATGCCTCCCTGGTTCCTCCCCAGGTCCTCTGTTCAGATCCCTGCAGTGGCTCCCATTTCACTCAGTAAAAGTTAAAGTCCTTATATGATCACCCTACAAAGCCCCCTGAATGACCTGGTCCCTGTGACGTCTTACACATCTCTCTGCTTCCACACTGGTCTCCCGGCTGGTCCTGTGCATGCCTGTCTCATTCAAACCCCAGGGTCTTCCAGACACTTGCTTTTACCTGTTCCCTCTATCTTGATTGTTTCATTGACTAAAACAAGTCACATCTAACTCCAAGGGGACCTAAATGGAACAAACCAGAATATTTGTGAACAGCTCTACTTACTAACATGGGTGCACAATATGCATTTGATGGATGAATAAGCCTGTTCATGTGTGTGTGCCTGCAGAAAATGAGATTGGTGTTATGTACGCTCTAGGAGATGTGGTCTCTTTTGAACTGTGCACTTTGAGATGAGTGCTGGTAGCAGAATGGCTGGGACCACATGGCATATACTAGTGTCATATTGTAAGTGCTCATAATTACTAAGGAAGAGGTCAATGCTCCTGCATCTTTCGGTATGAAGTTGGAACACATGGTGTTGAGGATGAGGTTAGATTTCCATAGGCAGAGCTAAGTAGGAAGAGTTTTCCAAGCAGAGGAAACAGGTGAGCAAAGGAAAAGAAGTATCAGGTAGGGAGGGCAGCTGAGGCCTGTGAGAATGTTGGTCTTATCGGGAACTTCCCACACTCATACCCCCTAAGGGGTACAAGAGAGCTTTAGATAAGGTAGATCCCTAAGAAATCCAGCTACTTAATGTCCTTTGCTTCTTGAAAAGAGCTTTCACTAAGTTTATGTTATGAATACGACATTGCTTATCTCAAATCAGCTTTACTCAGTGGCATTTCAATAACACATGGAATTGTCCTTCCCTTATACACCACCCAGTGCAGTGCTGCCCCAAACCCCAGTCTTTAAATAATTTTGGCTGACTGTCCAGTCAGAAAAATCTATCTTGTTATGCCCTCCACCCAAATGGAGTATTCTGGAGTCTGGAAGAGAGATGGGTTGTGGACAGCCTTGGCAGTAGTTCTGGCAGACCTGTGGCTCCATGGAGAAGGCATTCTTTATAACCTTAGCTGGCCTGGCTACTGCCCGCCCAGCATGAGCCAGGAGCCGTGGTCTAATCTGAACTGTGCACTTTGAGGCGAGCACGTGGGAGCAGGGAGGTGGGGACCATGTGAAGTGCTGTTGGAGGCCCTGTTTGCTCTAGCTCTGCTGCTGCTGCCCTTTGCCACCACCACCCGCCAAGCCAAACAGAGTAGCACTGACATCGAGAAGGTGGAGTTGGCGCTAAAAGCAGTCAAGCATCTGATAGCTTACCATTCTCCAGGTTTTTACAATGGACAACGTATATTTTATCATTCAGAAAACATTACAAAACAGTCTCCAATTTATCAGCAACTTATTTCTGGTGTGACCACCTTAAGATGTATAATTATGTGCATATTTTTGAGCTGCTCCTAAAGCTCTTACCCAAGTCAATTCATGGTGACTATGATCATTTGTATGTAAACACTGCTTTGTTCTCAGGCTTCCCTTCCCCCCCGGTGCTCTGCTTGCAGTCACTCTTCCAGTTGTGGCTAGGACGTGAGGTAAATAGTGATATATTTTTCTTCTTAGTGTGATTCTTTGGAGTAGAAATTCTCTGAATATAAGTAGTAAGCAAGAAAAACAAAAGCAAAACCTAACAGCATGGGCTCTGCTCACTTACTGGATACTTCATCTTCCTGCTGCTCCAGCTGTCCTGCCCAATGTTGCTGGGGAGTTATTCCCCAATATTAAATAAACCCCTGCCGACACTAACCCTCCTGTCAAAGCCCTCTCCACTGGCATCCACACCTGTGACCTGGGAGGCAGTTAACGTGGAAACCATCTGCTGTCTCTCCTGCATGTTCCTGTGTACCAGCAGATACTTAGGGAATCATTTTCTAGAGATAAGACTGAGGCCCATCTCTCCGAGGTGCTTCTGGGAGCACCGAAGTGTATTTTATGTTTGCCGCAGACTTGTATTTTGAGTTAGACTACCCTAAGCCTTCAGATTTGGTGACAGTCTTTCCAGTCATTTTCTCATGGTGCAGGGAAAAGACAAATCAAATAGAAATTCTAATGTATGTGGATTATTGTATAAAGAATATTAATAATTAAAATATAGTAGATTTATCTCCCACCATGATTTAAAATAACCTGTAAAAAAAAAATCCTTAAGCTGGAAAAAACCCAGTATTTTTTCAAACATCTTTGGTCGATATTAGCCACGTGGATTAATCTATCAGAGAAGACTGCATCATCTTGATTATCTTTCAACAAATTTTTTATTGTAAAATACACAGCAAAAGTTAGCATTTTAACCATATTTAGTGGCATTAAGTACATCCACAATGTTGTTTAGCTGTCACCACTATTTATTTCCAGAGCATTTTCATCATGCCAAACAGAAACTGTACCCATTAAGCAATAACTCTCCATTCTCCCCTTCCCCTGGCCCTTGGCATCCTATTCTATTGGGTTGGCCAAAAAGTGCCTTCGGTTTTTTAAGTAAAAATAAAAGACACATTTTTCATTTTCACCAAGAACTTTATTCACCCTTTTGTTCCACTACCTTCTGCCATTTTTCAGACAACTTCATAATTACATCTTCCCAAAACTTTTTATCTTTTTGAGCAAAGAACTCTTCCAGGTGCCTTTTACAGTCTTCCAGGGAATTGAAATGTTTTCCATTAAGAGAATTTTGTAAAGACCTAAATAAATGGAAATCCAAAGGTGCAATGTCTGGTGAATACGGTGGATGAATTGGAACTTCCCAGGCAAGCTGTAACAGTTTTTGCCTGGTCATCAAAAAAAACATTCAGTCTTGCGTTTTCTGACGGAAGATTATATGAGTTTTCTGTTGACTAATCCTGGACGCTTTTCGTCGAGTGCTGCTTTCAGTTGGTGTAATTGGGAGCTGTACTTGTTGGAATTAATCGTTTGGTTTTCCGGAAGGAGCTCATAATAGAGGACTCCCTTGCAATCCCACCATATACACAACATCACCTTCTTTGGATGAAGACCAGCCTGTGGTGTGGTTGGTGGTGGTTAATTTCGCTTGCCCCATGATCTCTTCTGTTCCACATTATTATGCAGTATCCACTTTTCATCGCCCGTCACAATTTGTTTTAAAAACGGAACGTTTTCAGTATGTATAAGTAGAGATATGGTCAAGGTTTTTTTCGCTTAACTTACGTGGAACCCAAACATCAAAGTGATGAACATAACCAAGCTGGTGCAAATGATTTACAGCGCTTGACTTGGATATTTTGAGTATGTCAGCTATCTCCCACGTGGTATAATGTTGATTGTTCTCAATTAATGTCTCAATTTGATCGCTATCAACTTCGACTGGTCTACCCGACCGTGGAGCATCGTCCAGCGAGAAATCACCACGAAACTTCACAAACCACTTTTGACACGTTCAATCAGTCACAGCACCTTCTCCATACGCTGCACAAATCTTTTTTTTGCATTTCAGTTGCGTTTTTACCTTTCTTGAAATAATAAAGTATAATATGCCGAAAATATTGCTTTTCTTTCTTCCATCTTCAATATTAAAATGGCTATACAAAAATTCACCAATTTTGATGTCTTGTTTTAAATTCATGCTGATATGACAGCTGTCACATACAAGCTAACAAAATTGTTTCGAATGAAGTTAAAGACAACTAAGTGCTACTACAGCCATCTTACGGAAAAAACCAAACGAAACTTTTGGCCAACCCAATACTTTCCATCTCTAGGAATTTGCCTATTCTAGATATTTCATGTAAGTGAAATGATACACTATTTGTCCTTTTGTGTCTGGCTTATTTCACTTAGCATAATGTTTTCAAGTTTCATCCATATTATAGTATTTATAGGAATTTTCTTCCTTTTTATGGCTGAATATTATTCCAGTGATGTATATACCACAGTTTGTTTATCCACTGATGGACATTTGGTTTTTTTCCATCTTTTGGCTCTTGTGAATAGTGCTATGAGCATGGGCATACAACTTTGAGTACCTGTTTTCAATTCTTTTGGGTATATATCTAGGAGTGGAATTGCCGGATCTTTTTGTAATTATTTATTCAACTTACTGAGGAACTACCAGACTGTTTTTCCACAGCAGCTGCACCATTCTGCATTCCCACCAGCAATGCATGGGGCTTCCAGTTTCTCCACATCCTCACCAACACTTATTTTCTGTTTGAATAATAGCCGTTCTAAGGGGTGTTCAGTGGTATCTCATTGTGATTTTGATTTGCATTTCCCTGATGACTAAAGATTTTGAGCATCTTTTCACATGTTTATTAGTTATTTATGTATCTTTGGATAATTTTTTAAATTAATTAATTTATTAATTTTTGGCTGCATTGGGTCTTCATTGCTGCTTGCGGGCTTTCTCCAGTTGCAGCAAGCGGGGGCTACTCTTCATTGCAGTGGTTTCTCTTGTTGTGGAGCATGGGCTCTAGGCACGCAGGCTTCAATAGTTGTGGCACGTGGGCTCAGTAGTTGTGGCTTGCAGGCTCTAGAGCGCAGGCTCAGTAGTTGTGGCTCACGGGCTTAGTTGCTCCGTGGCATGTGGGATCTTCCCAGACTAGGGCTCGAACCTGTGTCCCCTGCATTGGCAGGCGGATTCTTAACCACTGTGCCACCAGGGAAGTCCCTGGAAAATTTTATATTTAAGTTCTTTGCCCAATTTTTAATTGGGTTGTTTGGTTGTTTTGTGGGTTGTTTTTTTTTTTTTTTTTGATGTGTTGAGTTGTAGTTCTTTATAAATTTTGAATATTAATTTCTTGTCAGATAGGTGATTTGCAAATATTTTCTCCCATTCTGTGGGTGGACTTACTCTGTTGATAGTCCTTTGATGCACAAAATTTTTAATTTTGGTGAAGTCCAGTTTTTTCTTTTATTGCCTGTGCTTTTGGTGTAATACCTAAGAAATCACTGCCTAATTCAAGGTCATGAAGATTTTCACCTATATTTTATTCTAAGGGTTACATAGTTCTTAAATTTAGGTGTTTGGTCCATTTTTTGACTTAATTTTCATGTATGGTGTAAGGTAAGGGTCCAGCTTCATTCTTTTGCATGTGGATATAGTTTTCCCAGCATCTTTGTTGAAAAGATTACCAATTTTATTTACAATGATAGATCGAGCTGTTCCTTTTCTCTTCCTGCCTCATCTGACAATGGGCACAGACAGCTTGCAAACTGCTTCTTCTCCCTCCTATCACCTGGCTAGTGAGGATCAACCCTGATTTGTACAGTTTAATAAAGGTACTTACACTCCCCATTTAAAATTCGCCATTAGCCAAGACAAATAGGTTCTGCAGTTCTTGCTACCATTGTTTTCCCCATGAGACTGGTGGATGGCTGTGAGAATTACTGAGACAATGTATATGAAAACCTAGCACAGTGCCTACCACACGGTGCATGGATCCCTTAGGGCTCTTCCTTTCTAAGCAACAGATCCTGGCTCTAGATAACTTAAGCAAAAAGTGAAAAATATAGAAAGGCCATTAGAAACTCACAGACTTATAGAAGTCTAGAAAACCAGGCTTGGAAATGAGTAGGAACCAAGGTAATTAGAGGAAGGATCTATCCTCATAGCTTCATATGGGGCAGACACCAAAATTTAGTGATGCACCAAGACTATACATAATGCTGTAGAAGAGATTTCCCAAAGGAAATCAGAGCACAGTTAGGAAGAGGGGGTGAATGCTGGGCAACTATTTACAGCAACTGTCTGTTATAAATAATTTGTTGGTTTCCCAGTATCCACATCCACGTGCTTTTCATTCATATATTCCCCAAAATGCTCCTGCGTCACATAATGCAATTATCAAAAATGCATTACCCCTCCTCAGAGAGAGACAGCAGAAAGTGTTGTCAATGTTCCAAGGCCAGGATATCTCTGTGATGTCTACTCTATAGTCCTGTCACAGTCCCATCTTGCCATTCAGTAACTTACATATTAAATGGTGAATTTAACCAACAACTTACAGTACTCTGTGGGCAAGTAGGGGTAGGAATAAGATAAATTACCTGAAACCTTTAGATAAGTACACACCACTATTTGTTGTATCAGCAACACTGTCTCCTCTTAATGGTCTGTGTGAGTCATTCCCACTGTTGTATTTTGTTCAGAATACTCTGTGGCCCTCTCTAAAGGGTACTTCCTGTGGGACGCTCCATTGGGAAGATTATACACCCCCATCCCCATCCCACTGCCATTAGGCTGGCCATGTGGTTTTCTTTCACCAGCTGAGTGTGAGCTTAAGGGACTTCCATGAAGAAGCTTTTATCATGTGGTTCTGCCCTTTTCCCTCTGTCATGAGCTTGGCACTGCCCCATGTAGGGGCTATTCCATCATCCTGGGTCCCAGAGTGAAGAGGACATGGGCAGAAGCAAAACTATTGATCCATGATTGACATATAATGCAAATGAAAAATAAACCTTTGTTGTTATAAGCCACTGAGAGTTGGGAGTCACTAGTTAGAGCATAATTTAGTCTTTACTAACTAATACATCAGTCAATAACTTAACATCCCTCTCCCCCAGCCTTTCAAAAGTCTATTTGCCCACTAGAATGAGGAGCTCCAAATAGGTGGCAGCATCAGTTTCCAGCTTAGTGGGACTATGGTTTTGTACCTTGGTGTAAGCATTCCTCCTTTGAAAACAAGTCCTAAACCAGCAGTCATGAGACCTGAAGGCAAAATTTTTGCGGGCGATCTACTTCTCTTACTTTGGTTATAGACCAGTGCTGTCATAACAGAACTTTCTGTACTGCTATCCAATACGGTAACCATTAACTACATGTGGGACGACTGAGGAACTGAATTTTTTATTTTGATTCATTTTAGTTAAAGAGCCACATGTGCTAGTGGCTACTATATTAAACAGCACAGTTCTAGACCCTCATACCTAGCTTTGGAAGAAAGAACACCACACATTGTCACTGGTTCAGAACATAAAAAGAATCCTACATGGTAGCACCCCATATTAAGGTGCTACCTCCCAGCTGGTCATGGGACTGATCTTCAATAGGCCAATCTATTGTTCTATAAGACTAGATGCTTTCTGGGTGGTAGATATGTGTTAAAACTAGTTAGTCCCAAGGGTACTAGCCCATCTTCTTATGCTGTAAAGTGACAGCAGGTATTTATCAGAGAGCACAGTCTTGCTCCAAAACCCTGTGGAGCTCAGATACCCCAAACCCACTAGCCCTACTGAGTCCTGAGGGCAGGGGGCAAACCTAAAAGCATTTCCTCTAAGATCAGGAAAAAGACAAGGATGCCCACGTTTGCCACTTTTATTCAGCACAGTATTAGAACTCCTGGCCATAGCAGTTAGACAAGAACAAGAAATAAAAGGAATCCAAAATGGAAAGGAAGCAATAAAATTGTCACCATTTGCAGATGACATGACACTATACATAGAAGATCCTAAAGATGCCACCAAAAAAAAAAAAAAAAAACCAAAAAACTACCAGAGCTCATCATTGAATTTGGTAAAATTGCAGGATACAAAATTAATGTACAGCAATCTGCACTCTCTATCAAAATACAAAGGGCAGGAGGGGGATCAAGATCGTGGAGTAGGAGGACATGGAGCTCACCTCCCCACATAAACACATCAGAAACATCTATATGTGGAACAACTCTCATGGAAAATTAACTGGAAACAGGCAGAAGAACTCCTATATAACCAAAGATGCAAGAGAGATCTACACATAACTGGGTAAGACAGAAAAAAAAGGCATCATGTCAGGACCTGTGCGCCTGAGGGAGATCTGTAAAAGAGGGAAGATCCACACTGGTGAACCCTCACCCTGGGGAGTGAGCAGGTCTAGCCACAATCTGGGCATCCCAGTCCTGGGGTCCTGCACAGAGGTGACAAGCCCCCCTTGCCTCCTAGGAAATCCAGTGAGACAGACAGAAGGGCTGGAGGAGCCTAGACTCCTGAGGAGTGCACCCATGCTAGCTTTCTAACAATTAGGGCAGAGAGAGTGTTGCGCTGGTGGCTGCCACCTTGCCGCACTTCCCAACCTGAAGGGGCAAACACCCTGGCCCTGCTCACTCCACACCACAGCCTGGCACATGATCTCGGCAAAGATTCAGTCTAGCTATGCAGAGACAGACCCAGGTGCCTGGAGTGTAAACCTAGCAGAGCTTCAAAGACCGTTGTCAGCCCATGTACAGGGTGGTGCCACAGAATGTGCAGAGGCTAAGTGCTAAATCTTGGGCAGATAATCTGGGGGGAGGTCTTGATCTAGCTATGCAGAGACAGCCTGGAGCGCCTGGGGTGTGATCTAGGTGGAGCCCCGGAGCCCATTGTCAGCAGGTGTACAGGGTGGTGAGTGGGGCTGCAGCACACGTACCAGACAGCGCCACAAGAATGCAGTGGCTAAGTGCTGAATCTTGGGCAGAGGGGGTCTGGGCATGAGTATCAGCAGTTCATTTCCCAGCAAGAATGCCCAGCTTGGCCCACTCCACACTGAAGCTTAGCACTGGATCTGGGCAGACAGGTCTTGGGAGGAGTCTTGCCACAGAGGCAGCCCAGATCTCAGGCGGCAGCACAGCTACCTCAATTCCTGCAGCCACAACACCCCGACCCCAGCCCCAGCCCCAGTCTACTCCATACCACAGCCTTGCACTAGATCCTTGATGAACACAACAGAGAAAGGGATGCGACTTTGGCCTGCTTCTGAGTGAAACCTTGCATCCCTGCACAGGTGGCACATAGGTCCTCTGTGACCACACAGGCCTCACTTGCTTCAGCAATCACCTCCTTTGTGGCAGGGCACTCAAGGGCAACAGAGCCTAATCAAACCCAACCCTCAGGGTTTCTACTCCAACAGCTGGGCAGCAGACCCTACTCCAACAGGGTGGTGAAAGCCAGGGAGAAGAGAGCAAGCGCTACCTCACATCTAGCACTGGCTCTAGATACAACACTAATCACACCCTGTATCAAGGGGATAATAGGCAGCACACTGCGAGAAAAGACCTGGCTGGCATCTATACTGAAACCAGACCTTACACAAAAAAAAATTGAACACACACAGTTGACATAGAGTCACTCCCCATAAAAACACTCCTTCAAGACCACAGTAGGTAACTGTTTCTCCTAAATTCACAGAGATAAAGTAAAACGAAAAGGCAGAGGAACTACTCCCAATTAAACAAGAGCAAGAGACATTTCCTGAAAGAATAATGAAACAGACCTCACCATTCTATTAGACCCCTAGCTCAAAAAGGATCTAACAAAAATGCTAACTGAATTAAGAAAGATTATTGATAGAAATGCAGATCCCTGTAACAAGAAAGTTGAAACTATAAAGATGAACCAATCAAAAACAGGCAATTCAATTGCTGAGATTAAAACCAATCTAGAAGAAATGAATAGCAGACTAAATGACACAGAAGAAGGAATGAGTGATGTAGAAGATAGAATAATGGAAATCACCCAATCAGAACGGTAGACAGAAAGACAAATAAAAAAATGAAAGCAACATACGAGATCTATGGGATAATAAAAAGCATGCCAACCTATGCATAATAGGGGTTCCAGAAGGAGAAGATAAAAAGAAGGGCGCTGAAAATGTATTTGAAGAAACTATGGCTGAAAATTTCCCAAACCTAAAGAAGGAAATGGGTATTGCATACAGGAAGCACAGAGGGCCGCAAACAAGAAAAACCCAAACAGACCCACACCAAGACATAATTAAAACAGCAAAAGTGAAAGATAAAGAGAGGATTCTAAAGGTAGCAAGAGAAAAACAAAGAATCAGTTACAAGGGAACCCCATTAAGGCTATCAGCTGATTTTTCTGCAGAAACTTTGTAGGCCAGAAGGGAGTGGCATGATATATTCAAAGTCCTGAAAGGGAAAAACCTGAAACCTAGTATACTCTACCCAGCAAGATTATCATTAATAATGGAAGGAGAGATAAAGAATTTCTCAGGCAAACACAACTAGAAGAATTCAGCAATACTAAACTTACCCTAAAAGAAATGTTGAAGAGTCTTCTCTAGGTAGAAAAGAAGCAAGAATCTACAGGAAAGGGAAAATCACAGTAAGAAAAGCAAATATAGAAAAGGATTGAAGATCACTTAAATCAGCCAATACATAGATTAAAAAACAATCAAAAAAGTGTAAAAGTGATTATAACTACAATTAACAGTAAAAGGATAAGCATGAAGATGTAAAATAGGGCATCAAAATCACATGTGGAGGAGGGAACTATAAAAACGTAGATCTTTTAGAATATGTTTGAACTTGAATGACTATCAGTTTAAAGCAAGTAGACATAGCTATGGGTCAACATACTTGAACTCCATGGTAATCACAATGAAAAACATACAATGGATCCACAGAAACCAAAAAGAAAGAAACTCAAGCATACTACAGAAGAAAATCATCAAACCACAAAAGGAAAAACAGAAAGAATTAGAAATGAACAAAGAGGGGGGAACTTCAAGATGGCAGAGGAGTAACATGTGGAGATCAGCTTCCTCCCCACAAATACATCAAAAATACATCTACGTGTGGAACAACCCCTACAGAACACCTACTGAATGCTGACAGAAGACCTCAGACTTCCCAAAAGGCAAGAAACACCCCACATACCTGGGTAGGGCAAAAGAAAAAAGAAAAAACAGAGACAAAAGAATAGGGATGGGACCTGCACTTCTGGGAGGGAGTTGTGAAGGAGGAAAAGTTTCCATGCACTAGGAAGCCCCTTCACTGGTGGAGACAGGGGGTGGGCAGGGGGGAAGCTTCGGAGCCATGGAGGAGAGCGCAGCAACAGGGGTGCAGAGGGCAAAACGGAGAGATTCCCACACAGAGGATCAGTGCTGACCAGCACTCACCAGCCTGAGAGGCTTGTCTGCTCACCCACCAGGGAGGGTGGAGGCTGGGAGCTGAGGCTCAGGCTTCGGAGATCAGATCCCAGGGAGAGGACTGGGGTTGGCTGCGTGAACACAGCCTGAAGGGGGCTAGTGCACCACAGCTAGCCGGGAGGGAATCCGGGAAAAAGTCTGGACCTGCCTAAGAGGCAAGAGACCATTGTTTTGGGGTGTGCGAGGAGAGGGGATTCAGAGCACCGCCAAAATGAGCTCCAGAGACGGGCGCAAGCCACGGCTATCAGTGAAGACAGCAGAGACGGGCATGAAATGCTAAGGCTGCTACTGCAGCCACCAAGAATCCTGTGTGCAAGCATAGGTCACTATCCACACCTCCCCTCCTGGGAGCCTGTGCAGCCCACCATGGCCAGGGTCCCATGATCCAGGGACAACTTCCCTGGGAAAACACACGGCGCGCCTCAGGCTGGTGCAACCTCACGCTGGCCTCTGTCACCACAGGCTTGCCCCCCATTCCATACCCCTCCCCCCCCCAGCCTGAGTGAGCCAGAGCCCCTTAATCAGCCTCTCCTTTAACCCCCTCCTGTCTGGGCGAAGAACAGAGGGCAACCTACATGCAGAGGCAGGGCCAAATCCAAAGCTGAACCCCAGGAGCTGTGCGAACAAAGAAGAGAAAGGGAAATCTTTCCCAGCAGCCTCAGGGGCAGCAGATTAAGTCTCTATAATCAAGTTGATGTACCCTGCATCTGTGGAATACCTGAATAGACAATGAATCATCCCAAAATTGAGGCAGTAGACTTTGGGTGTAACTGTAGACTTGGGGTTTGCTTTCTGCATCTAATTTGTTTCTGGTTTTATGTTTATCTTAGTTTAGTATTTAGAGCTTATTATCATTGGTAGATTTGTTTATTGATTTGGTTGCTCTCTTCCTTTTATATATATATATATGTTTTTTCCTTTTTCTCTTTTTGTGAGTGTGTATGTGTATGCTTCTTTGTGTGATTTTCTCTGTATAGGTTTGCATTTACCATTTGTCCTAGGGCTCTGTCTGTCCTTTTTTTTTTTTTTAGTAAAGATTTTAAGCGCTTGTTATCATTGGTAGATTTGTGTATCGGTTTGGTTGCTCTCTTCTTTTTTTTTTATTACTTTTTAATTTTATTCTATTTATTTTTGTCTTTCGTTTTTTTCTTCCTTTTCTTCCGAGCCATGTGGCTGACAGGGTCTTGGTGCTCCAGCCGGGTGTGAGACCTGAACCTCTGAGGTGGGAGAGCCGAGTTCAGGACATTGGTCCACCAGAGACCTCCTGGCCCCATTTAATATCAATCAGAGAGAGCTCTCCCAGAGATCTCCTTCTCAATACTAAGACCCAGCTCCACTCAAGGACCACCAAGCTCCAGTGCTGGACACCCCATGCCAAACAACTAGCAAGACAGGAACACAACCCCACCCATTAGCAAAGAGGCTGCCTAAAATCATACTAAGTTCACAGACACCCTAAAACACACCACCAGAGGCAGTCCTGCCCACCAGAAAGACAAGATCCGGCCTCATCCACTAGAACACAGGCACCAGTCCTCTCCACCAGGAAGCCTACACAGCCCACTGAACCAACCTTACCCACGGGGGGCAGACACCAAAAACAACAGGAAATACGACCCTGCAGCCTGTGAAAGGGAGACCCCAAACACCGTAAGTTAAGCTAAATGAGAAGACAGAGAAATACGCAGCACATGAAGGAGCAAGGTAAAAAACCACCAGACCAAACAAATGAAGAGGAAATAGGCAGTCTACCTGAAAAAGAATTCAGAGTAATGACACTAAACATGATCTAAAATCTTGGAAGTAGAATGGAGAAAATACAAGAAAGTTTTACCAAGGACCTAGAAAAACTAAAGAGCAAACAATGATGAACAATACAATAAATGACATTTAAAATTCTCTAGAAGGAATCAATAGCAGAATAACTGAGGCAGAAGAATGGATAAGTGACCTGGAAGATAAAATAGTGGAAATAACTACCACAGAGCAGAATAAAGAAAAAAGAATGAAAAGAATTGAGGCCAGTCTAAGAGACCTCTGGGACAACATTAAACACACCAACATTCGAATTATAAGGGTCCCAGAAGAAGAAGAGAAAAAGAAAGGGACTGAGAAAATATTTGAAGAGATTATAGTTGAAAACTTCCCTAATACGGAAAAGGAAATAGTCAAGTCCTGGAAGCACAGAGAGTCCCATAGAGGATAAATCCAAGGAGAAACATGCCAAGACAGATATTAATCAAACTATCAAAAATTAAATACAAAGAAAAAATATTAAAAGCAACAAAAGGGAATGCCCATAAGGTTAACAGTTGATCTTTCAGCAGAAACTCTGCAAGCCAGAAGGGTGTGGCAGGACATATTTAAGGTGATGAAAGGGGAAAACCTACAACCAATATTACTCTACCCAGCAAGGATCTCATTCAGATTTGATGGAGAAATTAAAACCTTTACAGACAAGCAAAAGCTAAGAGAATTCAGCACCACAAAACCAGCTCTAAAACAAATGCTAAAGAAACTTCTCTAGGCAGGAAACACAAGAGAAGGAAAAGACCTACAATAACAAACCCAAAACAATTAAGAAAATGGTAATAGGAAGATACATATCGATAATAACCTTAAATGTAAATGGATTAAATGTTCCAACTAAAAGACATAGACTGGCTGAATGGATACAAAAACAAGACCCGTATATATGCTGTCTACAAGAGACCCATTTCAGACTTAGGGATAGATACAACTGAAAGTGAGGGGATGGAAAAAGATATTCCATGCAAACGGAAATCAAAAGAAAGCTGGAGTAGCAATTCTCATATCAGACAAAATAGACTTTAAAACAAAGATTATTACAAGAGACAAAGAAGGACACTACATAACGATCAAGGGATCAATCCAAGAAGAAGATATAACAATTATAAATATATATGCACCAACATAGGAGCACCTCAATACATAAGGCACATGCTAACAGCCATAAAAGGGAAAATCAACAGTAACACAATAATAGTAGGGGACTTTAACACCCCACTTTCACCATTGAACAGATCATCCAAAATGAAAATAAATAAGGAAACACAAGCTTTAAATGATACATTAAACAAGATGGACTTAATTGATATTTATAGGACATTCCATCCAAAAACAACAGAATACACATTCTTCCAAAGTGCTCATGGAACATTCTCCAGGATAGATCATATCTTGGGGAACAAATGAAGTCTTGGTAAATTTAAGAAAATTGAAATCGTATCAAATATCTTCTCTGAACATAATGCTATGAGACTAGATATCAATTACAGGGAAAAAACTGTAAAAAATACAAACACATGGAGGCTAAACAATACACTACTAAACAACCAAGAGACCACTGAAGAAATCAAAGAGGAAATCAAAAAATACTTAGAAACAAATGAAACAATGAAAGCTAGATGACCCAAAACCTATGGGAAGTAGCAAAAGCAGTTCTGTGGGAAGTTTATAGCAATACAATCCTACCTCAAGAAACAAGAAACATCTACAAATAAAAAACCTAACCTCACACCTAAAGCAATTAGAGAAAGAAGAACAAAAAAACCCCAAAGTTAGCAGAAGGAAAGAAATCATAAAAATCAGATCAGAAATAAATGAAAAAAGAAATGAAGGAAACAATAGCAAAGATCAATAAAACTAAAAGATGCTTCTTTGAGAAGATAAACAAAATTGATAAACCATTAGCCAGACTCATCAAGCAAAAAAGGGAGAAGACTCAGATCACCAGAACTAGAAATGAAAAAGGAGAAATAACAACTGACATGGCAGAAATACAAAGGATCATGAGAGATTACTACAAGCAACTTTATGCCAATAAAATGGACAACCTGGAAGAAATGGACAAATTCTTAGAAAAGCACAACCTTCCGAGACTGAACCAGGAAGAAATAGAAAATATAAACAGACCAATCACAAGCACTGAAATTGAAACTGTGATTAAAAATCTTCCAACAAACAAAAGCCCAGGACCAGAGGTATTCACAGGTGAATTCTACCAAACATTTAGAGAAGAGCTAACATCTATCCTTCTCAAACTCTTCAAAAATATAGCAGCGGGAGGAACATTCCCAAACTCATTCTATGAGGCCACCATCACCCTGGTACCAAAACCAGACAAGGATGTCACAAGAAAAGAAAACTACAGGCCAATAACGCTGATGAACATAGATGCAAAAATCCTCAACAAAATACTAGCAAACAGAATCCAACAACATATTTAAAGGATCATACACCATGATCAAATGGGGTTTATCCCAGGAATGCAAGGATTCTTCAGTATACGCAAATCAATCAATGTGATACACATATTAACAAACTGAAGGATAAAAACCATATGATCATCTCAATAGATGCAGAAAAAGCTTTAGACAAAATTCAACACCCATTTATGATAAAAAACTCTCCAGAAAGTAGGCATAGAGGGAGCTTACCTCAACATAATAAAGGCCATATATGACAAACCCACAACCAACATCATTCTCAATGGTGAAAAACTGAAAACATTTCCACTAAGATCAGGAACAAGACAAGGTTGCCCAATCTCGCCACTATTATTCAACATAGTTTTGGAAGTTTTAGGTACGGCAATCAGAGAAGAAAAAGAAATAAACGGAATCCAAATTGGAAAAGAAGAAGAAAACTGTCACTGTTTGCAGATGACATGATACTATACAAAAAGAATCCTAAAGATGGTACCATAAAACTACTAGGACTAATCAATGAATTTGGTAAAGTAGCAGGATAAAAAATTAATGCGCAGAAATCTCTTGCATTCCTATACATTAATGATGAAAAATCTAAAAGAGAAATTAAGGAAACACTCCCATGTACCATTGCAACAAAAAGAATAAAAAACCTAGTAATAAATCTACCTAAGGAGGTAAAAGACCTGTATGCAGAAAACTATAAGACACTGATGAAAGAAATTAAAGATGATACAAACAGATGTAGAGTTATACCATGTTCTTGGATTGGAAGAATCAACATTGTGAAACTGACTATACTACCCAAAGCAATCTACAGATTCAGTGCAATCCCTATCAAACTACCAATGGCATTTTTCACAGAACTAGAACAAAACAATTCACAATTTGTATGGAACCACAAAAGACCTCAAATAGCCAAAGCAATCTTGAGAAAGAAAAACGGAGATGGAGGAATCAGGCTCCCTAACTTCAAACTCTACTACAAAGCTACAGTAATCAAGACAGTATGGTACTGGCACAAAAACAGAAATATAGATCAATGGAACAGGATAGAAAGCCCAGTGATAACCCACACAATGTGGTCACCTTATCTTTGATAAAGGAGGTAAGAATATACAATGGAGAAAAGACAGCCCCTTCAATAAGTTGTGCTGGGAAAACTGGACAGCTACATGTAAAAGAATGAAATTAGAACACTCCCTAACACCATACACAAAAATAAACTCAAAATGGATTAAAGACCTAAATGTAAGGCCAGACACTATAAAACTCTTAGAGGAAAACATAGGCAGAACACTCTGTGACATAAATCACAGCAAGATCCTCTTTGACCCATCTCCTAGAGGAAGGGAAATAAAAACAAAAATAAACAAATGGGATCTAATGAAACTTAAAAGCTTTTGCTCAGCAAAGGAAACCATAAACAAGACAAAAAACAACCCTCAGAATGGGAGAAAATATTTGTAAACGAATCAACGGACAAAGGATTAATCTCCAAAATATATAAACAGCTCATGCAGCTCAATATCAAAAAAAAAAAAAAACCCAATCCAAAAATGGGCAGAGGACCTAAATAGACATTTCTCCAAAGAAGATATACAGATTTCCAACAAACACATGAAAGTATGCTCAATATCACTAATCATTAGAGAAATGCAAATCAAAAGTACAGTGAGGTATCACCTCACACCAGTCAGAATGGCCATCATGAAAAAATCTACAAACAATAAATTCTGGAGAGGATGTGGAGAAATTGGAACCCTCTTGCACTGTTGGTGGGAATGTAAATTGATATAGCCACTATGGAGAACAGTATGGAGGTTCCTTAAAAAACTAAAATAGGGCTACCATATGACCCAGCAATCCCACTACTGGGCGTATACCCTGAGAAAACCATAATTCAAAAAGAGTCATGTACCACAATGTTCATTGCAGCTCTATTTACAATAGCCAGGATATGGAAGCAACCTAAGTGTCCATCGACAGATGAATGGATAAAGAAGATGTGGCACATTTATACAATGGAATATTACTCAGCCATAAAAGGAAACGAAATTGAGTTATTTGTAGTGAGGTGGATGGACCTAGAGACTGTCATACAGAATGGAGTAAGTCAGAAAGAGAAAAACAAATACAGTATGCTAACACATATATATGGAATCTAATAAAATAAAATGGTTCTGAAGAACCTAGGGGCAGGACAGTAATAAAGATGCAGACGTAGAGAATGGACTTGAGGACACGGGTGGGGGGGGGGGTAGGGTAAGCTGGGATGAAGTAAGAGAGTGGCATGGACATATATACACTCCCAAGTGTAAAATAGATAGCTAGTGGGAAGCAGTCACATATAGCACAGGGAGATCAGCTCGGTTCTTTGTTTCCACCTAGAGGGGTGGGAAAGGGAGGGTGTGAGGGAGATGCAAGAGGGAGGAGATATGGGGATATATGTATGTGTATAGCTGAATCACTTTGTTATAAAGCAGAAACTAACACACCATTGTAAAGCAATTATACTCCAATAAAATGTTAAAAAAAGAAAAGAAATGAACAAAGAATAAGTACAGACAATGGGAAAACATGGATTAAAATGGCAATAAGTACATACCTATCACTAACTACTTTAAATGTCAACGGTCTGAATGCTCCAATCCAAAGACACAGAGTGGCAGATTGGACAGATTAGATTAAAAAAAAAACAACCCAAAAACAAACAAACACCAAGGACCTACAATACGCTGCCTACAAGAGACTCACTTCAGGGCAAAATGCACACACCATCTGAAAGTGAGGGGCTGGAGAAAGATATTTTGTACAAGTGGAAATAAGAAATCATGGAAACCAATACTCATAATCAGACAAAACACTTTAAAACAAAGGCCATAAAGAAAAAGAAAGGCATTATATAATGATAAAGGGATCAATACAAGAAGTGGGTATTATACTCACTAACATATATGCACACAACATAGGAGCACCTAAATATACAAAACAAATTCTGACAGACATAAAGGGATAAACTGATAATAAAAGAATATTAGGAGACTTTAAATACCCCACTGACATCAATGGAGAGATCATCCAGATAGAAAAGCAATAAGGCAACAGAGGTCCTAAATGACACAAATAGACCAGTTGGACTTAATTGATATCTACAGGACCAATACATATTCTTTTCAGGTGCTCATGGAACGTTCTCTAGGACATACCACATGCTAAGTCACAAAACAAGAATCAACAAGTTCACGGAGATAGAAATTATTTCAAGCATCTTTTTTTGACCACAATGGTATGAAACTAGAACTCACCCACAGAAAGAAAAACAGGAAAAGAACCAAGACACAGAGACTAAATAACATGCTACTAAAAAACCAATGGGTCAATGATGAAATCAAAGAAATAAAAAATACCTTGAGACAAATGACAATGAAAACATGACCTTACAAAATCTATGGGATGAAGCAAAAGCAGTTCTAAGAGGGAAGTTCATAGCAATACAGGCCTTCCTCAAGAAACAAGAAAAATCTCAAACAACCAACCTAACCTACCACCTAAAAGAATTAGAAAAATATGAACAAAGAAAACCCAAAGTCAGCAGAAGGACAGGGAGATCAGCTCAGTGCTTTGTGACCACCTAGAGGGGTGGGATAGGGAGGGTGGGAGGGCGATGCAAGAGGGAGAGGATGTGGGGATATGTGTGTGCATATGGCTGATTCACTTTGTTGTGCAGCAGAAACTGGCACAATGGTGTGAAGCAATTTTACTTCAGTAAAGACGTTAAAAAAAAAAGTCAGCAGAAGGAAGGAAATAATAAAGATCAGAGAGGAACTAAAATATAAATTTAAAAAAAACAATAGAAAAGATCCATAAAACCAAGAGCTGGTTTTTTGAAAAGATAAAGAAAAATCAACAAACCTCTAGCCAGGCTCACCAAGAAGAAAAGAGAGGGGATCCAAATAAACAAAATATGAAATGGAAGAGGAGAAATAACCAATAACAGAA
The DNA here is from genome assembly GCF_965194805.1 of Balaenoptera borealis. Classification (NCBI taxonomy): domain Eukaryota; kingdom Metazoa; phylum Chordata; class Mammalia; order Artiodactyla; family Balaenopteridae; genus Balaenoptera; species Balaenoptera borealis. Next base: position 40,547,167 of record NC_138866.1, on the reverse strand, counting down.
ACTTAAAAAATCATAAGAGAACACTATGAACAGTTACATGCAAACAAATTGGACAACCTAGAAGAAATGGACAAGTTTCTAGAAACTTACATCCTACCAAAACAGTCAAGAAGAGACATAATTCGAACAGGCTAATCACTAGAAGTGAAATAGAATCTGTAATAAAAAAATTCCCTCCAAAAGGGAACCCTCCTATACTGTTGGTGGGACTGTAAATTGGTACAGCCACTAAGGAGAACAGTATAGAGGTTCCTTAAAAAACTAAAAATAGAGCTACGATATGATCCAGTAATCCCACTCCTGGGCATATATCCAGTGAAAACCATAATTCGAAAAGATACATGCACCCCAATGTTCATTGCGGAACTGTTTACAATAGTCAGGACGTGGAAGCAACCTAAATGTCCATCGACGGAGGAATGGATAAAGATGTGGTATATATATACAATGGAATATTACTCAGCCATAAAAAAGAAAAAAATGCCATTTGAAGCAACATGGATGACCTAGAGATTGTCATACTGAGTGAAGTAAGTCAGACAGAGAAAGACAAACATATGATATCGTTTACATGTGGAATCTAAAAAATGGTACAAATGAACCTATTTACAAAACAGAAATAGTCACAGATGTAGAAAACACACTTATGGTTACCAAGGGGGAAAGTCGGAGGGGGGGGGGCATAAATTGGGAGATTGGGACATATACACACTATTGTATATAAAATAGATAACTAATAAGAACATTTTGTATAGCACAGGAAACTCTACTCAATACTCTGTAATGACCTATATGGGAATAGAATCCTAAAAAGAGTGGATATATGTATATGTATAACTGATTCACTTTGCTGTACAGCAGAAACTAACACAGCATTGTAAATCAATTATACTCCAATAAAAATTAGTTTAGAAAATTTCCTCCAAACAAAAGTTCTGGACCAAACAACTTTATTGGGGAATTCTACCAAACATAACAAAGAAGAACTTATACCTATCCTTCTCAAACTATTACAAAAAATTCAAGAGGAGGGAACACTCCCAAATCCATTTTATGAAGCCACCATCACCCTGATAGCAAAACCAGATAAAGACACTACAAAAAATGAAAATTACAGGCCAGTATCTTTGATGAATATAAAAACAAAAGTCCTCAACAAAATATTAGCAACCAAATATAACAATAAATTAAAGGGATCATACACCATGGTCAAGTGGGATTTATTACAGGGATGCAAGAATTTTTCAATATTCACAAAATCAATATGATACACTACATTAACAAATTGAAGAATAAAAACTATATGATCATCTCAACAGATGCAGAAAAATCTTTTTATAAAATTCAACATCCATTTATGATAAAAACTCACCAGAAAGTGGGCATAGAGGGAACTTACCTCAACATAATAAAGGCCACATATGACAAACCTGTGGCTTTGGACTTCCAAAACTATGTTAAATAAAAGTGGTGAGAGTGGACATCCTTGTCTTGTTCTTGATCTTAGAGGAAATGCTTTCAGCTTTTTACCTTTGAATATGATGTTAGCTGTGGGTTTGTCATATATGGCCTTTATTATGTTGAAGGTAGGTTCTCTCTATGCCCAGTTTTTGGAGAGTTTTTATCATAAATTGGTGTTGAATTTTGTCAAAAGCTTTTTCTGCATCTACTCAGATGATCGTATGGTTTTTATTCTTCAGTTTGTTAATATGGTGTATCACATTGATTGATTTGCAGATGCTGAAAATCCTTGCACCCCTGGGATAAATCCCACTTGATCATGGTGTATGAGCCTTTTAATGTATTGTTGAATTTGGTCCGTTAGTATTTTGTTGAGGTTTTTTGCATCTGTGCTCATCATTGATATTGGCTGATGAAAAGAAAAGTGTAGTTTTCTTTTTTTGTGTTATCTTTGTCTGGTTTTGCTATCAGGGTGATGGTGTCCTTGCAGAATGAACTTGGGAGTGTTCCTTCCTCTGAAATTTTTTGGAAGAGTTTCAGAAGGAGAGGTGTTAACTCTTCTCTAAATGTTTGATAGATTTCACCTGTGAAGCCATCTGGTCCTGAACTTTTGTCTGTTGGAAGTTTTTAAATCACAGTTTCAATTTCAGTACTTGTGATCAGTCTGTTCATCTTTTTGATTTCTTCCTGGTTCAATCTTGGAAGGTTGCACCTTTGTAAGAATTTGTCTGTTTCCTCCAGGTTGTCCATTTTATTGGCATATAGTTGCTTGTAGTAGTCTCTTATGATCCTTTGTATTTCTGTGATGTCCGCTGTAACTTCTCCTTTTTCATTTCTAATTTTATTGATTTGAGTCCTCTCCCTCTTTTTCTTGATGAGTCTGGCTAAAGGTTAATCAATTTTGTTTATCTTCTCAAAGAACCAGCTTTTAGTTTTATTGATCTTTGCTATTGATTTCTTTGTTTCTATTTCATTTATTTCTGCTCTGATCTTTATGATTTCTTTCCTTCTGCTAAATTTGCGTTTTGTTTGTTCTGCTTTCTCTACTTCCTTTAGGTGTAAGGTTAGTTTGTTTATTTGAGGTTTTTCTTGTTTTCTGAGGTAGGATTGTTTTTGATATAAACTTCCCTCTTAGAACTTCTTTTGCTGCATCCCATAGGTTTTGGATCATCGTGTTTTTGTTGTCATTTGTCTCTAGGTATGTTTTGATTTCCTCTTTGATTTCTTCAGTGATCTCTTGCTTATTTAGTAATGTATTGTTTAGCCTCCATGTGTTTGTGTTTTGAACTTTTTCCCCTGTAACTGATTTTAATCTCATAGCATTGTGGTCAGAAAAGATGCTTGATAGTGATTTCAATTTTCTTAAACTTACCGAGGCTTGATTTGTGACCCAAGATGTGATCTATTCTGGAGAATGTTCCATGTGCACTTGAGAAGAAAGTATAATCTGCTGTTTCAGATGGAATGTCTGATAAATAGCAATTAAATCTATCTGGTTTATTGTGTCATTTAAAGCTTTTGTTTAGTTATTAATTTTCTGTCTGGATGATCTGTCCTTTGGTGTTAGTGAGCTGTTAAAGTCCCCCACTATTATTGTGCTACTGTTGATTTCCTCTTTTATAGCTGTTAGCATTTACCTTATGTATTGAGGTGCTCCTATGTTGGGTGCATATATATTTATAATTGTTATATCTTCTTCTTGGATTGATTCCTTGATCATCATGTAGTGTCTTTCCTTGTCTCTTGTAACATTCTTTATTTTAAATTCTATTTTATCTGATATGACTATTGCTACTCCAGCTTTCTTTTGATTTCTTCTGATTTCTTTCAGTCTGTATGTGTCCCAAGGTCTGAAGGGGGTCTCTTGTAGACAGCGTATATATGGCTCTTGTTTTTGTATCCATTCAGCAAGCCTGTGTATTTTGGTTAGAGCATTTAATCTATTCACATTTAAAATAATTATTGATATGTATGTTCCTATTACCATTTTCTTAATTGTTTTGGGTTTGTTTTTGTAGGTCCTTTTCTTCTCTTGTATTTCCCACTTAAAGAAGTTTCTTTAGCATTTGTTGTAGAGCTGGTTTGGTGGTGCTGAATTCTCTTAGCTTTTGCTTGTCTGTAAAGCTTTTGATTTCTCTGTTGAATTTAGATGAGATCCTTGCCAAGTAGAGTAATCTTGGTTGCAGGCTATTCCCTTTCATCACTTTAAATATATCGTGCCACTCCCTTCTGACTTGTAGAGTTTCTGCTGAGAAATCAGCTGTTAACCTTATGGGAGTTCTCTTGTGTGTTTTTTGTTGTTTTTCCCTTGCTTTTAATAATTTTTCTTTGTCTTGAATTTTTTCAATTTGATTAATATGTGTCTCGGCGTGTTTCTCCTTGGGTTTATCCTGCCTGGGACTCTCTGAGCTTCATGGACTTGGGTGGCTATTTCCTTTCCCATGTTAGGGAAGTTTTCGACTATAATCGCTTCAAATATTTTCTCAGGTCCTTTCTCTCTTTTCTCCTTCTGGGACCCCTGTAATGCGAATGTTAGTGTGTTTAATGTTTTCCGAGAGGTCTCTTAGGCTGTCTTCATTTCTTTTCATTCTTTTTTCTTTATTCTGTTCCACAGCAGTGACTTCCACCATTTTGTCTTCCAGGTCACTTATCCATTCTTCTGCCTCAGTTATTCTGTTATTGATTCCTTCTAGTGTATTTTTCATCTCAGTTATTGTATTGTTCATCGCTGTTTGTTGTTTAATTCTTCTAGGTCTTTGTTAAACATTTCTTGCATCTTCTCGATCTTTGCCTCCATTCTTTCTCCGAGGTCCTGGATCATCTTCACTACCATTATTCTGAATTCTTTTTCTGGAAGGTTGCCTAGCTCCACTTCATTTAATTGATTTTCTGGGGTTTTATCTTGTTCCTTCATCTGGTTCTTGTTCCTACATAGTCATCTGTCTTTTCATTTTGTCTATCTTTCTGTGAATGTGGTTTTCATTCCACAGGCTGCAGGATTGTAGTTCTTCTTGCTTCTGCTGTCTCTATGATTTCCTTCCTTCTACTAACTTTGGGTTTTGTCTGTTCTTCTTTCTCTAGTTCCTTTAAGTGTAAGCTTAGATTGTCTATTAGAGATTTTTCTTGTTTCTTGAGGGAGGATTGTATTGCTATAAACTTCTCTCTTAGAACTGCTTTTGCTGCCTCCCATAGGTTTTGGATCATCATGTTTTCATTGTCATTTGTCTCTAGGTATTTTTTGATTTCCACTTTGATTTCTTCAGTGATCCATCAGTTGTTTAGTAGCATATTGTTAAGCCTCCACGTGTTTGTGTTTTTCACAGTTTTTTTCCTTGCAGTTGATTTCTAATCTCACAGCATTGTGGTTGGAAAAGATGCTTGATATGATTTCAATTTTCTTAAATTTACTGAGGTTTGCTTTGTGGCCCAGCATGTGATCTATCCTGGAGAATGTTCCATGTGCACTTAAGAAGAATGCGTATTCTGCTACTTTTGGATGGAATGTTCTATAAATATCAATTAAGTGCATCTGGTCTAATGTGTCATTGAAGGCCTGTGTTTCCTTATTGATTTTCTGTCTGGATGATCTGTCCATTGATGTAAGTGGGGGTGTTAAAGTCCCCCAGTATTATTGTGTTACTGTTGATTTCTTCTTTTATGGTTGTTAGCATTTGCCTTATATATTGAGGCACTCCTATATTGGGTGCATATATATTTATGATTCTTATAACTTCTTCTTAGACTGATCCCTTGATCATTATGTACTGTCCTTATTTGTGTCTTGTAACAGTCTTTATTTTAAAGTCTATTTTGTCTGATATGAGTATTGCTACTCCAGCTTTCTTTTGATTTCCATTTGCATGAAATACCTTTTTCCATCCCCTCACTTTCAGTCTGTAATGTGTCTGTAGATATGAAGTGGGTATCTTGTAGACAGCATATATATGGGTCTTTTTTTTTAATCCACTCGGCCAGTGTAGGTCTTTTGGCTGGAGCATTTAATCCATTTACATTTAAGGTAATTATCAATATGTATGTACTTTCTGCCATTTTGTTAATTGTTTAGAATTTGTTTTTGTAGGTCTTTTTTCTTCCCTTCCTCTTTTGTTCTTTTCTCTTGTGATTTGATAACTATCTTTAGAGTTGTGTTTGGATTGCTTTTTCTTTCTTGTGTGTGTATCTATTATAGAGTTTTGGTTTGTGGTTACCATGAAATTTTGATACAGCTGTCTACACATAACAAGATTGTTTTAAGTTGCTGGTCTCTTAATTTCAAATGTATTTCCAATATCCTGCATTTGTAGTCTCCTCTTCTCACGATTGCTGGTTTTGATATGATATTTGTGTGCAGGTGATTTCCTACCTTTGCTTTATGTTTGCCTTTACTGGTGAGCTTTTCCATTTGTAATTTCTTGTTTCTAGCAGTGGCCTTTTCTTTTCTGCTTAGAGAAGTTCCTTTAGCATTTGTTGCAAAGCTGGTCTGGTGGTGCTGAATTCTCTTAACTTTTGCTTGTCTGTAAAGCTTTTGATTTCTCTGTCAAATCTGAACAAGAGCCTTGTTGGGTAGAGTATTCTTGGTTGGAGGTTTTCTGCTTTCATCGCTTTGAACACATCATGCCACTCCCTTCTGGGCTGCAGAGTTTCTGCTGAAAAATCAGCTGATAACTGTATGGGGATTCCCCTGTATGTTATTTGTTGCTTTTCCCTTGTTGCTTTTAATATTTTCTCTTTGTCTTTAATTTTTGTCAACTTGATTAATATGTGTCTCGGTGTGTTTCTCCTTGGGTTTATCCTGTATGCTACTCAGTGCTTCCTGGACTTAAGTTTTTCCTTTCCCATTTTAGGGACGTTTTCAGCTATTATCTCTTCAAATGTTTTCTCAGGTCCTTTCTCTCTTCTCCTTCTGGGACCCCTATAATGTGAATGTTGGTGCGTTTCATGTTGTCCCAGTGGTCTCTTAGACTGTCCTTATTTCTTTTTATTCTTTTTCTTTATTTTGTTCTGTGGCAGTGATTTCCACCACTCTGTCTTCCAGCTCACTTATTCGTTCTTCTGCCTCATTTATTCTGCTATTGATTCCTTCTAGTGTATTTTTCATCTCAGTTATTGTATTGTTCATCTCTGTTTGTTCTTTAATTCTTCTAGCTCTTTGTTAAACATTTCTTGTATCTTCTCGGTCTGTGCCTCCATTCTGTTTCCAAAATTTTGGATCATCTTTACTATCATTACTCTGAATTCTTTTTCAGGCAGATTGCCTATCTGCACTTCACTTAGTTGTTCTTCTGGGGTTTTATCTTGCTCCTTCATCTGGAACATATTTTTCTGCCATCTCATTTTGTCTTTCTGTGTTTGTAAGGCTGCCAGTTTGTAGTTCCTCTTGCTTCTGGTGTCTGCCCCTTGTGGGTGAGGTTGGTCCAGGGGCTTGTATAGGCTTCCAGGTGGCAGGGACTGGTGCCTGCGCTCTGGTGGGTGGAGCTGGATCTTGTCCTTCTGGTGGTAGGGCCAGATCAAGGGGTGTGTTTAGAGGCAACTGTGTGCTCATTATGACTTTAGGCAGCCTGTCTACTGATGGGTGGGGCTGTGTTCCCACCCTGTTGGTTGTTGGCCTGAGGTGTCCCAGTACTGGAGCCTGCAAGCTGTTGGGTGGGGCCAGGTCTTGGTGCCAAAATGGCGACCTCCGGGAGAGCTCACACCAATGAACATTCCCTAGGGCCTCTGCCACCAGTTCCTTGCCCCCACAGTGAGCCACAGTCGACCCCCGCCTTCTTCAGGTGGCCCTTCAAGAAACGCAGGTAGGTCTGGCCCAGGCTCCTATGAAGTCACTGCTTTGCCCTGGGTCCTAGTGCATGTGAAAACTTGTGTGTGCCCTCCAAGAGTGGAGTCTCTGTTTCCCTCAGCCCTGTGGAGCTCTTGCACTCAAGCCCCTCTGGCCTTCAAAGCCAAATGCTCTTGGGGCTCCTTTTCCCAATGCCAGACCCCCAGGCTGGGGAGCCTGACGTGTGGCTCAGAACTCTCCCTCCTGTGAGAGAACCTCTGCGATATAATTATTTTCCAGTTTGTGGGTCACCCACCTGGCAGGTATGGGATTTGATTATATCGTGAATGTGCCCCTCCTATCATCTAGTTGTGTCTTCTTCTTTGTCTTTGGAGGTGGAATATCTTTTTTGGTAGATTCCAGTTTTTTGTTTGTTTGTTTGTTTTTGTCCTTGGTTGTTCAGCAGTTAGTTGTGATTTTGGTGTTTTCATGAGAGGAGTTGAGCTCAAGTCCTTCTACTCCACCATTTGTCTCCACCAGTCTCCACCTCCACATATCTCAGCTACTATATTTAGGAGCTGTTCCCTGCTCCTGCTCACCTTGGTGCGGCACAGCTGGACCATAACCTACAGGTTTCCCACTTCCACTGCAAACACCTGGGTATGTATCTCCCCACCCAGCACCCCTCCTCCAGATGATACTTTTTAAATTTCCCAAACTGAAGTCACATAAACTGTGTTACTGAACATTCAGTGCTGGGTGGTTTCTGTCCCTGACCTCACATAGTTTCCTAACAGGTATGTGCTGCTGATTTGAACTCAACTAAAGACTTGCAGGAACCTCTGCAGATCTCTAGAGCTCTTTTCCTCTTCAGTTTTCTCAGAGACTTTCTCCTGAGAATTCTAGTGACCTTGGTTTCCCTGGACTCCCAACTCTGTCTGCTCAACACAGGGGGGGTCACCGGGCACCATCTCGCTCCCCTTCCCTGCAGCACTGTCTCTCCCCAGACAGGAAGCTGGAGCATTCACAGGGCTCATGTTTTACATTTCCCTTCTCTCAGGGATCCCTGTGCTTTGCTGCCTGATTGTCCAATGTCCCAAAAACCATCACTGCTTCATATAGAAGGAAAAATCTGGTCCCTGATACTCCATCTTGACTGGACTCTGAAATCCCTTGCTTCCTGACAACCCCACACTTTAAAGTCCTACCCAGATGCACCAACCAGTGATCAGAAATTTCAGGAACCACTGTATCTTCTGGGCAACATTTATATAAAAATATCCTAACAGAAACTCCACGACATTTTATTTCTTCTAACTGTATCCAGGTTGGATATCCTCAAATCCACAATTATTTAGGGAAAAAGATTTTGTATTACTACAAAAATCATGTTATGTTGTTAGCTGGTCATGTTACTAGCTGAACCCAAGCCTTTATTTTCTAGAATGTAGTCATTGTTGGTTATCATGTCACATTTGTTGACAATGCCTGTCATGTAAACATGTTTGCATTTTATATGGATATATGTAGATTTACTGAGCATACTCAATTCCCAATTATCTGAAAACAAGTAAACTATAATGATACCAAAAAAATGCACATTTGGAAAAAATTAAATACCTAGGAAGCGACAAAAGCATTTACACATTAGACGGCATCTATTGTTTGGCACAACAGGGAAACAGTAGACCCCATGCTGTATCTACTGCAACCTGGGAATGCTCCTCCCTGGCCAGACACACAACTTATCCAAATAGCTTGGTTTCTCAACCCACAGCCCCTCTGGGGAACAAAGCAGTGGCCTCTGGTCTAGGTGTAGCAGCCTGCATGGCCAGAGATCCCATTCCCGTCAACCACATGAGACCATGGAATTGGGTGAGGAAGGGGAGGGAGATGAAAGGTGCAGGCGGTGGAGTGTTTGGTTTTGTCCCGAATTTCAAAACAACGGGCTCAGCAAAGAGACTATCTGTTCAGCTGTTTTTCATTTTAGTTTATGTTCCCAAACTCTTAAGAGTATTTATACATTTGGATTATGGTTACAGAAGAGTAAACATGCTCCTAAATATAGCATGTAATTTACGGTAGACAAATAAAGCCTCAGGGTTACATCACTCAAGAACAGAAGAGCTCCAGCCTCTTACTCACAGGCAGTCACTGCTGTTTACTTTCAAGATTCCACCACATTTGTGACTCTACTTGTTTCTACAACTTTGCTGCTACCAACTGATGAAGTCCCTCCACAGACCTGTAATCCAAATTCCCCAAGAGAGAGAACCTGATTGGCTGGCCATTCTCAAGAGTCTTGTTGGGCTGTGGGATAGCTGCCTTAGATTCAGGTGCCAACCTCTGACCTAGGGTGGCAAGGTCATGTGGGTAAGTCAAGATCATCTGTAAGTGTGGCAGGGACTCAGATCATATCCGGCACGTTAGTGGAGGATTTTACTTAACATTTTCAACAGTATAAGCAAGCCCCTGAGCTAATCTGTGTAGGAGATAAAGATGTGGAAAAGACTTGATTCCTGACATTCTGATGTTGCACATGGTTATGAGGAGTAGGGGAGTGAAGAGTGACAGTGTCCACCTGATGCTGAATTTTAGTTCTGCCCTCAGTCAAGCATGCAGATCAATTGCTTAATTAGGGTCTTCTCCCTAATGAGAGCTCAGTAAGTGATAGTTGTTACTATGGAAACAGCAGATAAAGCCCTATACTGGAGCCTCCCACGCATAGTCTTATGTCCCACCCAGTTCTGCTGGGCCAAGAAAGGTTGGGGAGCAGGCATAGCCAGTCTGTGGAGGTGCAGCTGCTTTTGCAAATGGAACAGAGAAGGGCAGGGGCAGCGTCCACAGAGGCTGCCACTGTCGTTCAAACAGCTGCTAACTCTTCCCCCAGGGCTGCCCTGAGCCCAGGTGAGTACTTTGGCTGGGCTAACGGGAGTCTCACCTGGGACTTGAGGAAGATTTGAGTGCTCTCAGCTCTCCAATCACCTCATCATCCCTGGCTTGTCAGCAAGTCAGCTGACACTACCCTTTCATGGGCATAGCTCCAATGTCTGTCTTGGAATGTGTAGATTCAGAAGAACTTCTCTTGCTATGTTCTTTGTGGCACCTTCAACTTCTTCAAAGCCATAAACCACAGTGGTTAGCTGGAGGTTCCTCCTGAACAGCAAGTGGCTGTTTCCCTGGGTGTCCCCGGCCTTAACAGCCAGCCTCATGGTCCCCATGGCAGGAGGAAGGTTCACATGGGGGCTCCCACCCACTGCTATGCAGGCAGGGTGAGCCCTCGGCCTCAGGTATATGCTTCCCAGGTCAGGGTGAGCCGAATTGAATGGATAACAAGGAGTAGTTTATGTACCATTTTAAAGCAGACACTGCTTGGAAAGTCCATTCGGGTTTTAAGTTCAAATTGGCCAAATAATATTTCCACCACAGAACCTCAAGATCACCACATAAGCAAGACTTTTGTAAAATCACCTTTGAAATGTATTCCGTCAGGCTCTCAGCCTTTGGGAGCACAAAAGCCAGCACTGTGGCCTTGCCCGGATGGAACTAGGAGCAAGGGAAGAGGGGCAAAGGCCGTCCGCAGTGACTGCCCCTCCCTGCCAGGGGGACTTTTCAAGGGCTATGAATGGGTTGTATCTGTATGACTAAATTTGGTCTAATTTCTAATTTGTAGACCATGATTGTTGCTTTTTTAAGTGGAGGGTAGGTAGTGCTTTCATCTGTTGCCAGGGGCTTAGGTGAAGTCTCATAGGCTAGTTAGGGGAGACGGGTTGTGGCTGATCATCACCCTTTTCATCCGAGGGCAGGGGTCTGATGCTCCCTCTCATCCTCTTCTCCCAGACGCCCCACACCACCACTCCATTTTATTCCTGAGTCCTTGACCAGCTACATCCTTCCTAAGTCCCTCTCAGAAGAAGGAACATGGCCAGGGAACTGGCATTCCCACAAACTCCTCAAAGTCAACATAGGCCACAGAGGGGTGGGTGGGGTTGGGTGGCAGGGAGACCTGAGTTCTCAAATAGGATTATTAAGACTCACAGCCATAGAAAACAAACTCGTGGTTACCAAAGGGGAGAGAGAAGGGGGAAGAGCAAATTAGAGGCCTGGGAATAACAGATCCAAACTACTCTGTATAAAATAGATAAGCAACAAGGATATATTGTATAGCACAGGGAATTAGAGCCATTATCTTGTAATAACTTTTAATTGAGTATAAGCTGTAAAAATACTGAATCACTATGCTGTACACCTGAAACTAATATTGTAAATCAACTATTTTTCGATAAAAATAAATGAATAAAATGGGATTGTTGAATCCTCCAGAATTGACTCTTTGGAAAATGCATTGGTCTTGAAAAGACCAGAGAACCCGCCGGGGACCCTTGGGATTTGTACCTCATTATCCCAGCCCTGTGACCATGTGAAGATGTGAAAGGAGGGAGTAATCTTTTTCAGCCACCTTCCTAAGGAAAGAGACTTGTATGGAGGCCCACAGAAACAAGAGATGCATAAAACCAGCTTCAGATGCATCATTCCCTCCTTCAAGATACAGAACAGGACAGTTTTAGAAGGATATGCCCCAAAGAACATGGCTACTCTCTCCCACAACAATTTCACAGAGGGCCAGGCAAAGCCAATCAGACCAGCACCACCTAATGGCTGACACTGTATGCCTGCCCCGAGCCAGGTACTACCCTAAGCGCTTCCCCTGCAGCATCTCACTTAAGTCCTCAAAATAATACCATCACATAGGCATGGTAATCATCCTATTGCTCAGATGAAAAACTGAGGCTTAGAGAAGGAGCCTGACCTGTGCAGGTGCCCTACTACTAACTGGTTAAGCCAGGGAATGAACCCAGGAAGTCTGCCTTCAAGTCAAGGCTCCTAACCACTCTGTGGTCCCCCCACAGGCAATCTGCTGAGTGCATGAACCACAGCCTTTTCTTTCCTTGCCTTAATCTCAGTTTCGCACTGGAGCAAATGCCCCACTTGGGGCTACCAATCCCGGAAACTTCTCCTGCAACAAGACACTTCCCCCTTCTGGGCACAGCCTTTGTACCCCAAAGCCCTGCAGTCAATTCCACATGGCTATCTAGGGCTAAAGAAAAGTGAGCTGCAGAATCCTTTGTTTCCTGGGTAAATTCCATTTCCTTTTCTATTGTCTAAGGATTCTTAGTGATGTAACATTATACCCAGCGTATCCTGCTTTTAAAAAGAAGCTTCCATGGAGGTTGGCAAATTACCCCTCATAGCTCGGAGAATGATGAAGTCACAGGAGATTAGTGGAAGCCGTGCACCCGGTGTCAGTAATTACAGGCTCGGACGGGGAGGAAAGAAGGGATGAGAGCAGACGAGTTACAGCTGGGTGTGGGAGGCTGATCAGGACGGGTCTGCGAGGGCCAGGGAGTGGGAAGCCAGGCAGCTGGGGGGGTTATATCACCTCCCGCCCCAACCCTGTCCTTCCACCCTTTGCTCCTTACCTTGGGTTTCTTTTTTGATCTGTGTTTTTCCTCATCTCAGATCTCTTTGTCCATCTTCCTATACCAGCACCAGATGGCCTGTGAGGATCAAAATAAAAGCTCTTAGGGCATCCTCATGTCAAACTGTGTTTTGCTTCTTCATCTGGGTTCTCTGATCTGTATTACGTGGGAGAATCTGCCAGGAACACTCCAGGAATTTACTCCAGAGAAAAGATGGAAGGGACTAGAAAACAGAGGTCACCATGTCCACTAACCCTCAAAATGGGCTTCTTCAGTTACTCCTTTTAATTTTAAAGTGGTATTAGTACATTTGATACCTGGAAATAATTTAATCTCTTAGACCTGTACTGTGGCTATTTAAATTATAAATTTAATAAAGGTGAAATAAAATTAAAAGTTCAATTCTTCAGTTGCACAGCCATAGTTCAAGTGCGTGTGGTGAGTAGCAACCACGCTTGACAGTGCAGATATAGAACATTTCCATTACAGCAGTATTGGGCTGCGCCTCACAGACCTGCAAGCCTTGTAATTGTCCAGCCGAGAGACTGAAGAAAGTGCCTGGAGACGGTGACAGAGACATCAGTGGTTTATTGGATAGGGAAACTTACAAGTGTGAAGCCAAGTCCTGGAACAACACCCGACTGAGTATGGCAGACAGCACGCAGGACATGGCATTACTGGTGAGGGGAGGGTAGTGGAGTAGAAGCTTACCATTTATAGGGGGAATTGACATCAGGTTGGCTCATCAGTTACCAGGGAAACCAGCAGAGGAGCACCTCCCTCACAGCAACTTGGGTTAACGATTCTCACTGGGGCAGATGTTTCTCTTTGATAACCTAGCATGGTGGAGCCTTTCTCGTCTAACACTTAGAACAATCACTAGCTGGGGCCAGGGGCAAACACACAGGCAGTTACTGAAGGCTCTATAATTAAGAGGGAAGGTCAGTCAGGTGAGTAGGATATAAGTGAAGCAGGGACTAGTCAAGCAGGGGATGTACAGAGAGCAAGAGAACTGCCATCTTGATGCCCTGACCATACACTCCACCCCTATATACCCTCCACAACCCTCACAATCTTGATCTGTCCCTCTCCCAAGATATCCCTGGGGTCGTGTATGTAGAGATGTACTGCAACCAAATACCACAAGTGCAATACAGACAACAGCAGCTAGAGTGTCAAGAGTGAGATGAGTTAGTATTATTGCCCTACTGATGACACTTCACTGGGTCAGAACTTCTGAAGGATGAGCTAAAAGATACTGTTAGCAATGAGGTAAACATAAACCCTCCAGACAGCCCACTCAGCACTTTTTGGAAACCACTTAGACAAAGACTCCATTCTCTATCATCTCCTCTCCAGGAGTAGTCTGAGTTCCAAGGGTGAAACAGGGGCTCCAAAAATTATCCTGACATTCAGAGTGGAGCATCCAGGACATGTGACAGCCTCTGACCTTGATGGCATTTGGATATTGGCTTTGTCTCTGCTGATGCTTTTGTCCTGCTGGGATCTCCAACATGTATGTTCCATTTGTTGACAGCATTCCCACATCAAAACTGAGAGGCTTCATCTAGCCTACCAGCCCTCTCAGTCACCTCCAGCCCTTTTTAGGGCATGTAGGAAACTTCCAGATGCTTCTGTAGACCACTCTGTGTTGAGGCTGCCCCAAGACCCCTCATGTGGCCACCCTCCGGCAAAGGTTCCCAGATCTCCAATTTCCTCCAAGATGATCTGTGGTTTTTATCTCTCCCCCTTTTGGACTTGGCTCAGGATGGTAGGCTCTGTGCCCATTCTCCAGAGCCCAGAAGGCTCTAAGCTCTAGTCACCCATCCTTCAATTTCTTCCTTCCTCCTGCAAGTCAAACCCTTATCTCTTTTTGGGGGAGAAGACACCACTTCTTCTTGTGTTCTTCCTCTTTTCTATGGTTTATGCAGAGGTCAGCAAACTTTCCAAAAAGGGCCAGAGAGTAAATATTTTAGGCTTAGCAGTCCACACAGTCTCTGTTGCAACAATTCACCTCTGCTATTCTAGTGCAAAAGTAGCTATGGACAATACATAAACAAATGGGAGTGACTGTGTTCCAATAAAACTTGATTTACAAAAGCTTTACCCCTGCAGGCTGTAACTTGCTGACTCTGAGTTTATAGATTAAAGTCTGGACTCTAGGTCCTCTTGTCTTTGGCCCTTAGTATCGAGAAACAAGCTTTTAGAATTAAAAAGAGAAAAATTATTCAAGTGCCTGGCTCTTACATTTAAAAGTCAGATAAATCTACTATAGATTTAAAAAATCTACCATTGAACTCAAATACCAAGAATTTCCCTCTTTCTTCTAGGATACTGATCCCACCCTAGGCGGAAGGCATTTAGAAAGTCCCCACGGATATCTGAATGGTAAGAGAAAGGATATGGGTAAAAGATTAGAAAATAGTTAAAATCATAATATTTCTCAGCTACAGTACAAAATGGACTAGGAGTTCTTATCTGTGATTGTGAGGATTCATGAAAAAGGGTATTTTGTAAAGCGTGCCTCACACATTGTCAGGCACATTCCACAAATGCCCATCCCTTTCCATTACTAAACCTCTAGGGTCAACACTGATGTCATGGGAGCAACAGCTGGAAGGCTTGCTCTCTCCTAAAGTACCTACAGTCATCAGCTTATTGAGCTGAAATGCATCCCTTTTTCCATTCTTAAAAAAATAATGCAGGTTTCCCCCAAAGGAGAAAGTTTGAAATTCTCCTTTTTCTTAAAGCCACATGGAAGAAAGCTGGGGGCCAGATCCTTGGGGAAGGAGCCATCAGCCGGCTGGTTTTGGAATGGGAAAAAAAACCAGTATCCCCTGCAGGAAGGTACTGCTTGTCCATTTTAGAAGGAGCGGACACTGAAAATGAAGAGGAAGGCTAACATCACATTTCACACACTTCCCCTGCATGAGTCAGGACTTTCTTGATGGCAAGTGATAGAAACTTAACCAAACTAGGTTAGGCAACTATGGTTGAACAATTAAACTATGGCTGGTTAGGAAGGCAGCTGGCCCACAGGAGCACTCTCCCCGCCTCTCCTGGGCCTTTCTTATCCTCTGTGCTGGGCAGACCAGATTCCTCCCTGTGGGAGGCAAAGCGGCTGCTGACAGTTCCTAAGTCTCAATCCCTCCTCCACTGTCACTAGGACGGCAGAGATTCCTTTCTCTGCAACCACTTTTAAAAATTCCAGGGAATGGGACTTCCCTGGTGGCACAGTGGTTAAGAATCCGCCTGCCAATGCAGAGGACACGGGTTCGAGTCCTGGTCTGGGCAGATCCCACACGCCATGCGTAACAACTAAGCCCGTGTGCCACAACTACTGAGCCCGTGTGCTACAACTGCTGAAGCCTGTGTGCCTAGAGCCCGTGCTCCGCAACAAGAGAAGCCACCATAACAAGAAGCCCGCGCACCACAACGAAGAGTAGCCCCCGCTCGTTGCAACTAGAGAAAGCCCATGTGCAGCAACGAAGACCCAACGCAGACACAAATAAATAAAATAAATAAATTTTAAAAAAAATTCCAGGGAAGGACTCTGATTGGCCCAGCTGGGGCCATGCATCCACTCAGCTGACGGTGCTCATCGCGGTCCCCATTCCAGCCATGCGGGGGAGGTGGCAGGCCCAGGGGTGGGCGACAGGCCCCCATCTTTATCCTGGCCCAGGCCCAGGACAGTAATACTTTGTTGTGTTGGTCACGTATAAAGTTGTTTGCTACCATGTTGACGCAAAGCTGACAGATTTTTGTTCTTCTCAGGCAAAATCTGCGTTTTAGGTTGATATCTTGGAAACTCTGACTGTCCTTAGGAAAGTGTCATCTGAACTGTGGGCCTTTACTGACTTTGTCCTTGGTTAGGCTCTGTGGTGGAGGCAGGCCAGTGAGCGTGTGATGAGCCCGCCCTTTCTGGCGATGTGATTCGGCCCCTGTCACGCTCCGTTTCTTCTCATGGTCATTGAGTCGGCCTAACGCAGCCCCTCAGCGGCCAGCCCGGTGTTCCCCAGGGCTGAGGATCTAATGTCAGTAGGACACGATTCGATTCACATTGAAGATGGATATGAAGTCTTTTTACTCAGGGTCTTGTCAAGAAAAACAAATCTGCCTGCTATCAAAGGCAAAGAAAATGCCCCTTCCCGTAACAGCAGTTGTCTGTGTTCACTGATATCAAAGAGCCTGTCTGTCCCCAGGCCTCTGAGGCGGTTTTTGTCAAGGTCAATTCGGCTGATCTTTTTCAGCAATAACCCAAAGAGGATTAAATTAACATCTGACCTTTAAAGAGCTTTATCTTTGGGGAACCAGGCTAATTAAAAAATTAAAAGGCTGCTTTTAAAAAATATTTAGTCCACAGCCTAGGGAAAACATGAACACACTGCTTATAGTGGCAGAAATATCCAATAGAAAATTCCAAACAGCAAGCTAGATCTGTTATCATGGATGAACTCAATGTGGAGGGTTCTGGAGTCAAGCAGAAGTGGGTTCCAATATTGTCTCTGCTGCTTTTGAGTCGTGTGGCCTCAGGCAAGTGTCTGCTCTTCTCCAAGCTCTGTTGTCTTATTTGTAAATAGGGGTTGTTGAGAGGACTAAATGAGATAGTACTTGTAAAGCCCTGTCATTTAGGTTAGCTATTAATATCACTTGGACGTGTTTACATTTTTAAAATTCAAAATTTAGCTCTACTTACTGGCCCCATCATGTTGACAGTTGAATAGGATCTCTTGACAAAATGGCTGGGTATCCTATGCCCAGAACTCAGAGAAACCTCTAGGTTCTGAGATGGCTCTACTTTGGACCAGATGTTACCAGCACAGATACAGCAAAGCCAGCACCCCAGCTGCCCCTGTACTCAACCAGATACCATTATGACAACTCTGCTACTACCAAAGCCATCTTGAGGAAATCGTAGCATGAGAAGAGGGATGGTGATGCTGTCCAGGAAAGCTGGGAACATTTCCGTCCTTTAAGTTCTGTTGTTACTTTTCCATTCAAGGAGATACTGATCATTGTTAAAGATTTTCATCCAAAGCAGTGTTCTTGATATTGGTTTTCCTTTCATCAGTTTATATAATACTTGAACTTATCACTTTTGCATGTTGACAAATATCATAAAGCCATAGGGACTCTGAGATGGCCTAAAAATAAGAGCATGGACTCTTCCTGGGAGAGAGTTTAGTCTAATTTCAAAGCCCTCTAGCCTCTTGCTACTCAAAGCCTGGCACATGGACCAAGCTTGGACATTACCTGAGCACTTGCTAGAATCGCAGAAGAGCTGGGCTGACCCCAGACCTATTGAATCAGAATCTGCAGTTTAACAAAATCCCCAGATGGTGCCAATGCACACTACAGTTGGAGAAGCACTGTTTTCATCCTCGGCTGCACATCAGAATCACCTGGGGAGCTTTAATAAATACCGATGCCTGGGTCCCGCCCAAAGGATCCCAACATAATTGGCATTGGGATTTTTTTTAAACCTCCCCAGCTGATTGCAATGTGTAACCAAGGTTGAGAACTTGCGGTCCGGAGACATTCTTTTCTCTAACGCATTCCTACAATATTTGTCTCTCTAAAACTGAAAATTTCTCAAGCTGCAGTGAAGGCTCATTTCATGTTGTTTATGTCAATGGACAGATGGCCATTATCTAGATAATGCCGAACAATTTGAAGATTCACTTTGAATTGTAAAAATAAGCTTTAGGAATTTCTTCTGAAACTTTGCCAAGGTCTCCACATCCCTCTATTATTGTGAAGTCCAGAACTAGACCTAGTCCTCTAACACAGCCCTAAACAGTGCCGAGCATCAGCATAAAGGACTTTTGTGTTCTTCTGAATGAAAGGTACTGTTATAAATAAAGTCAGACCATTTGAATAGGGCGTGGGGGAAGGGAGCAGCTTTAATGGCCAAGCAAAAGATTCTCTCATGCCTACACTCAGTCTGGGAGTGAATGAGCCAGTTATACTAGGAGAAAATCCACCTTCCCAGTTTTGAGCTTCCCTAATGGAGCAATAAATGTGCTGTTATTTAACCAAATAATTCATAAACCTTCTTGTATCTGTAATTCACGGACAACCAAACAGATAAACTCACCTGCACCAAACTTTTAAACAGTTCTACTGATTCAAAAATGTGGCTGATGTCACGAGCATAAAAGTCACCTGAACCTTAGGCCTTTAGAGACCAGTGACCTCCAAACCTAACTACTCAACTTATAAGAATCACCTCTGCTGCTTACTAAACACATATAGACGTTTGGGCAAAGGTATTTGTGGTTTTAAAAAAGAGCAGTTCTTCTCAAACTTTAATGCGGAGGTCTTGCTAGAAATTTAGATTCCCATTCCATAGGTCTGCGGTGGGGCCTGAGATTCTGCATTTCTAGTGATCTTGAAAGTGATGCTGTGCGGTTGCTTCCCAGACCACACTTCGAGTGACAATGTCCTAGTAAATTCTAACAATCAGTCAGTTGGGAGACCGGAACTTTAGGCATCTCAAATATGCCTGAAATACGAAAAAGCTCATCTCCAATGTTTATCAGCAGCTCAGGATGTGTCAACGAGAGTGGGACATAGGCTGATATAAAGTGTCAGTGGGCAAATTCAATTTCAGTTGGTGGAAGAAACTTGGTTGAGAATGTTTAATTACATTCATGCTTTGACGACACAAGAAGAGACTGGAATCTTAGTTCCTTTATTTCTCCAGTGATATATTCTTTAAGAGTTCACCAGCAAACACAAGGGCAAGAGGAACCGTTACTTTAAATTCATATTATTTTAGCTGATGTATCTGGAGCACGGTGATAAATTAATTATGACGTCTGGTCTGATTCACAATCATATTCTAACCCAATTTACACTTCGCATTTGCAGAACTGAAATGTGATGCATTAAAATGGTGCACACATCACAGATTTTTCTCTTCACTGAACCCATGGAGCGAGGCGCTCTCTCAGCATTTTTATTGAAGCACCTGCCGATAGGCCCAGGCCAGCAGTGAATCCGGCCTCCTGCTCCCAGCAGGGAGGCAGGGAGAAAGGAGGATTCGACGCTGAAGACTCAGCCGCTGCGTAACGGGCAAAGCCTGCTTGAGAGAGGGAGTGGGAATCCTTAAAAAAAATAACTTCCTGGCTTAATGACCGAGGCAGGCTTATTCACCGGAAGAGGGAGCGGCGCGGGGTTGTTACTAAACATAACAGATGGCAGCTGTCTGCGGCTATATAGGGCGCGCTGACAAATCCCCCGGGCGGCCCCTGGTGCTCGGGGGTGCGCGAGAGACGCGGCGAGCGTGGGCGCAGCTGCCCGCCCGGCTCGAGGACGGGTAGGAGGCTGCCCGCCCGCGAGGCCCGGGGAGTGCGGGGTTCGCCGCCTGCCCGCGCCCAGGCCCCGCGGCGAGCAGGGCTCCGGACGCCTGGCGGGCCGCGGCTGATCCAACTCCCGGGCCGGGCAGGCGGGCTCTCGGTGGCTTCACCTGACCCCGCACCTGCTGGCACCCAGCCCCCCGCGACGCTCGGGGAGGACGTGGACCCGCGCCGCCGGCTCCCAGGGGCTTGTTAACGACCGCGCAACTACTTATCCCGGCCTACGATGCTCCGCGCCCAGTAGGTGTGCGCTGATGAGTTAAGACGCGCCCTCCCGTCGTCAACCTTAAAAAGTCCCTGTGTGGTTAGAGAAGTGGTTGGCACACACACACTAAGGATGACACCGAACCACGTCTGCGGGTTAACTTTGTGTGAAATGGGTCCCGGCCATGATTTCCATGCGGTAAACCTATTTTCCAAACCCTAAATCAATCATCCACACACTACCTTTTGATATCTGTCAAACGACTTTTTTCCTACGATTTAGAAACTTTTTCAAATGGGGAAAATCTTACAAGGCTAGAAAAATTAAGTCGCTCTTAGAGATACATTTTAAAAATTACTTTAATTGAAATACTAAAATGAAATTGGACAGCACTACCAGTGGGGTACACTTCCTGAAAGACAGGGTGAGGGAGTTAGGTTTCTGAGCTGTGGCTGCTCCTGGGGCAAAAGGGAGGGGATTTGGAAGTCTGAGCACTGAATAGCCAGGCATCACTATAATTTTCAAACTGCAAAGACCATTGAAGATTGAAGGCCAGACAAACTGTATACATCAGACAGTTTCTCTCTAAATCAGTGGGAACTGCCGGACCAGGGGCAGAGGAACTGCATCTGCAGTCTTGGGCTAAGGTTCTAGGTCTCTGAAACGGGCTGCAAGAAGGGCCACAGGGGGTCGTGGTGCATATCATGGGGTTCACTCTGGCCTGTGTGGCAGAGTCCACGGAAAAGCCTCCTGACCCCACCCCTCATGGGCTTCTAGCCTCTCCGTCAACAAATGTCAGAGACCCAGCCTTCCTTATTTTCTTCTCAGTTGTCTTGCAGCACTTTTCACTGAAGCTGGGAAAGGCTAAGGTTCATTCATTCATTCAACAAATGCTTATTAAGAACCTTCTATGTGCTAAACCCTGGTGCTCAGACTCAGCAAAGCAGGTGAGAATCCCCGTCCCCTTGGCGCTTGCAAGAAGCTAGAGAAATCGATAAACTCTATGGACAGTGTCAACCTGAAAATGAGCTGGCACTAGTTTCCTGTAAATAGGATCCTTCCTTTTGACTTAAGGAGAATTCTGACTCACTGAGGGTCCTCCCTACATGTGAAGCTATTATTGTATTCAGTAATGAAGAAGAAGGCATAGCTGATGGAGGAACCCATGTGTTTGAAAGAATAGAAGAAAGGTCTAAGTTCTTCTTATGACTTTATCTGGTGGAGGGGTCTTTGGCCACATGCAAACCTCTCCCCGGTAATGTGGGTCTGTGGATAGAATAGGAGTTTGACTGTGAGGCTTAAAGGAACTTGGACTTCATGTCTCCATTCCTGGAAACACTTAGGTCAGACAGAAAAGGCAGGGCCTCTGGTACTCACCTTCACTGGGACCACAATCTATTAACCCTGTTTAACTGTCCTCACCTCCCTCATGTCCTCACTTCTCTCCTTCCTCACCTTCAAGTCCATGGCCAAGCATTATAATTATTCCCTTGTCTCTGCCACAGGATCTGTTTCAGTGGTTTCCACAGCCTAAAAGAAATTGTATATCCACCCTAGAAAAGCCAGAATAGACTAACTCACATGTCAAATTTCTTTGCTTTTGGCCATAGCAATAGTAATTCATTGTGGTGATGCCAGCTGAGTATTTCACCACTTATTAAGAAGTATTTGGAAGTTAATACCAGAATGTCACATCAGGCCACAATGAATATTAGATGTAATTGACTGCACACCCACAGACACACACACACACACACACTCACATTCATGCTTAAGTCAACTCTATCATAAGCTTATACATACCCATATTACAAACACAGGTTTATTTATTTTCTTTTAATCCCTGTTTTCTATATAGAATCTGGATTTTAAAAACTCCTCTTTATTATTGCTATAGGTTATGGTTATGGTTACACTTATTCAAGAGGATTTAAGGTAATATATGGATGAATTTTAGAAATGTTTAATAGTTATGCATATATTTTAAAGTATATTTGAAAAATATAAATCACCTATCAAACCATCATTTCACAGAAAATACTTAGGAGGCAAACAAGATTTTAAAAAGTGAGTTGATAAAAAATATTAAGATAATTATAATGCACATGGTACCCACATATGACAAAAATAACATAGGCAATAAGGAACGCCTAAAAGTTAAGTCATAGGTTCACAGATGATCCAGGAAGACCAAAAAAGGCAACTGCAGCTGGCCCTGCAGAAAGGGCCCTTAACGTAGTCTGCCGCAGTCTGAGTCTGCCAAACATTCCATCCGACTTCACTAGCAGATAAATAAAATCAGGTACCCATGGCTTGAGAAAAAATTTTTTTCCCACAACTCTAGAAAACTATGCCATACAATTTTATCAGCAGAACACTTTCCGGCTCACAGGACATCTGTGTTTAATGTGATCATGGTTTTAGATCTTTAGATCTTGAAGGCATTAGAAACATGCCAGAAATCCTCCAGTCACAGAAAAGCTGTTTCCTTTAGAAATCACCCAGTGTTTAAATGCCTGTTTGGAAAGTTCTGTATAAATCATGAGCTATTTTTCACTTCCCTTGAACATTTTAACATTCAACTCTAAAGAAGCTAATTTTACAGAACTTCAAAACTTAAAATGGATTTCCTTACATTTTTATAGGAAGAAACAATCAGACTCTGAATCATGCAGTGTTCCTCAGGGGTAATAATGGCCTTAGCAGGATGTTTAGCATGGCTGGTTCCTGGTGCTAAATGCCAGTGAACTCCCTCTAAGTCTGTGACAATCAACCTGCCCCCTTCCCTGCACATATGCACATTCCAACTGCCCTCAGTGGGGCAGTAGCACACTGGCTTGAAAACACAACTGCCTTACTTACTGAAGAGAAACCTGAGACCCATAAAGAAGTGATTTGCCCAAGGACCTACACTAAACTGGTATTGTGTCGGGTTTCCAGACCGAAAAGAAGAGAGCCGGGACTTCCCTGGTGGCGCAGTGGTTAAGAATCTGCCTGCCAATGCAGGGCGCCCGGGTTCGAGCCCTGGTCTGGGAGGATCCCACATGCCACGGAGCAACTAAGCCCGTGCACCACAACTACTGAGCCTGCACTCTACAGCCCGTGAGCCACAACTACTGAGCCCACGCGCCTAGGGCCCGTTCTCCACAACAAAGAGAAGCCACCGCAATGAGAAGCCCGCGCACGGCAACGAAGAGTAGCCCCCGCTCGCCACAACTAGAGAAAGCCCGTGTGCACAGCAATGAGGACCCAACACAGCCAAAACTAAATAAATGAATAAATAAATAAATTTTAAAAAAAGAAAAAAAGAAGAGAGCCTCAGACGACCTCACGTGCTGAGGGATGACTGAACGGGAGGTGAGGAAACCTAGGAGACGTAACAGGGGTGGCCCAGCCAGGTCTAACAGAGAAGCAGGGCACGTTGCTACAGTTGCAGATTGAGCAAGTGTGAGCTCTCAAGGGACTCGGCCACCAGGTCATCTCTCCTAGGGGCTCACGGGCATTGGGGACACTTCTGACCGCATCAACCCCTGCCTCTTTTTTCCTGCTTTGCTTCCCCTCAAACTGTTTCCTCATTGCCTCTGCCTCTTCTACCCTATTTCTGACTGTATTACATTCACACTTTCCGCAAGAAAATACTAATGGGATCATTGGACATCGCCAGTACAAAGCATGCCATTAAGGCTGAGTTTTCTTGCCCGCTACCCCAATGGTGCAGTCCAAAGCTGATTGCTTTGGCTTAGGACCAACAGCCTATTTCCCCAGCAGGGGGCAGCAGAGCTCGTCGGCATCTTAAGGTCCTATTGCTCAATGTGGAGTCTGAAGCCAGACTGCAGGGATTTGAGTCAGCTCCATCCCATAGTCCTTATGTAACTTCAGCTGTTCGTGCATCAGTTTCCCATTGGTAAATTGATAAAATGACACATTGATAGTATACACCCCAAAAGATGTATGTGTGTGTGTAGAACTGGAGCTTAAAAGTATTTAGCACTTAGTAAGCATTTGATGAAACTAGCTGTTTTTGTTGCTGCTACTATTATTATTAATAAGGAGAAGATGGATGATGATGATTAAAGTAGAAAGTTAGAACTTGTATCTCCTGGCCCCTCTTCCCTGCTCCACCAGTGCTTTTTCAGACGTTTCCACTCAAGTATCTCTACTGGCCAAAGGCAGTGAAGATGCAGACCCCAGGAGGAGGGAGGGGAGGCGAAGGTTCTAAGTGTCCTAGTGTAAGTCTGATATTTGAAATCACTTGTTTTATCTTTTTTCACTTGTTTTACCTTTGTTTTATATTTAGTTTCACATATCACTTACACAGTATGAATAGATTCAATGTGCTTTTTAATATGCTATTCCTTAATATAGCCATGCCTGTTCTAATCAAAATGTTTTAAATTACTTACCAGATCAGTTCAAATGTTTAGTTTTTGTCCAAAAAATATTTAAGAGAAATTAATGTCCCAGTGAGTTTCCCTCCAAGCACATGCCCAGGGGTATGCATACCTCATTCTGTGTCACCATAATTCTCATGCCTTCGTGGTTCGAGGTTTTCCTTCCAGAAAGATCAAACAGAAAGACATGCAGTCAGTCATTAAATTGTCAAATATTTATAAAACTTAATTTTGTGGAAGACATGTAATAATTACTACAGAGGATTCAACCACACACCACCTCTAATCTCCAAGAGTTTATCATGTTTAGCCATGCTGGTGGTGGCTTCTGGATGTGACTCACATCTCTGCCTTCCCCAGCTGGTGAGGAGGGATGTAAACCCATTTGTGCCCAAATTTCAGTGGCTCCAAGACCCTTTCTCCCTACTTGGTCATAGAAAACCCTTCTTTTACACAGTCCCCTCTAGGAATCCCAGGGTCCTTACAGGTATCCACAAAGTAGTCCCATTGGTCCCTTGCTGCTGCTGGTAGTCAAATACAAGTCAGTCATAGGATCCAACAAATCCATGGAGGTTTCCCTCTAGGCTGGCATCTGCCCATGGTGCCACTGCTAGCAGCAGGGTGCCAGCAGGGCTGAAGACGTGCTATGCCCCTATTCCATTATTCTGAAAAAGAAAGGAGAATCTACTTTTACTTTTGCCCATTTGGGGGTCTCACAGAAAGCTCTTGAGCTCCCAAATAACATGAACTGAGTGATACACTCTATCTCTTGCCACCGGAGCCAGGACTCTGTTGCCTCCAGCCTCTAGATTTCCACAGAAGTGCTGCCTGAGTGTTACCTTATTCTCACTCCAATCAGTGCTGTCACCACTGCCCAGATATGCACAGGGCAGGAAACCCTCCTTGGCCGGCAGACCAGGCTGTGGCCGCTCTGAGACTGACAGAGGCTGCACCTAAGGCAAGAGATGCTAGTCATCACTCAGGGAGAGTGAGAGGAATGTGTCTAAGCTGCACTCAGCTGGAGGCTGCTTGAGCCCTGAAATGTTATGGTCCTTCCTGTGCACACAGAGCCCCACCTCTCACAGCACATGATACAAACAGAGGGGACTCCTACCACATTTCCTGCAAGCGTTTCCTGTAACTTGGGTTTGATTATGGCTGTATATTTCCAAACCCCAGCTGGACAAAGACAAAATCTTTTTCACATAAATCAGTGAATACAAATAGCTCTGGGGACCCCTTCCAGGTCCATGGGTGTGCCATACTCTCTCACCTCAGAGCCTTTCCCATGCTATTCCCTCTACCTGTCTTACCTTTCTCTCTCCTTCCTTAGGCCATTCACTCTGAGTAATTCTTATTCTTCCTTCAGGTCTCAGGTCTTTCCTCAGAGAAGACTTCATCAACCCCTGGCCCCCCCTTCTGAATTGGATGCCCTTCCTCAGGGTCACATAAACCCTTCAACTTTCCTTTCTTATGATTACACTTTATAGTACTTGCTGGTTTGATTGTCTCTCTCCCCTGGAAGATTTAATCCTGTGAAAGTGGGGATCATACGGTAAAAAGCCAGTCCTTGCCTGATGTTCAACAGAGATGTCATCAGCGCTTGTTAACTGAATGCAGGAATGGAGGGTGGCTTAGCGACACTCTCCAGAAACTTTCTGTGTCACATGGTAAAGAGGAGAGAAATAGCTATTGGACAGGATATATTCTTTTGGTCTAAGCCATGTTCAGATGAACAAAATGACCAAATTGTGGTACAGCCAATCAGATGCTTTCGACCATCTTAGGAAACTATTTGACTCATCTTAAATGCAATAATATCCAGGACAGAGAAACTGATGATGCAATCTTACTCTCCAAAACAGAAGGTCTGGCAGCCGCTTAGTCATGTTGTGATGACCCTGCTGTGATAACTAATGCCTGACATAGGGGACTTGAACTTAGGAAACCCTTAGTTTGCAACTTTGACTTAATAGTAAAGCTCCCCTTGCATTAGCTTTGCCAAAACCACAGCTGTTAGAGTAGCTGCCAATAAAATCAGCACATTTGTAAAAAGCAGAGAGAAGTACGGCGTAGAGCAAAGAGTGGCCGAGAGGAAAGCAGGAGATGGAGCCCCAGCTCCTTCACTCCACCTTTCTGAGTCTCATGTGTCTAGAAAGAGGAGCAGGATGGAATGAGCTCTTCCTGCTCTGCCAGCACTGACATTGGTTACCACTCTGGTCAAAGGTCCACTCCAGGCCAGCATTTGGCAATAACATTGGTCACTGTACCTGAGCTTTCTGGGATGTGGGGCTGCACAGTAGTTAGCAGTCTGGGTCTCAGAGAACTGTGACCTGGAACACTTCTCTTGCATACGCCTCAGTTTCCTTGTCTGTAAAATGGAGATGATGATAATAGTACCAACTTCATCAGGTTGTTATGATTAAATGAGAGAAGTTCTTATACATGAAGTACTCAGAACAGTGCCAGGCACACGGCACGCCCTCAATAAATATTCCCCATTGTTGTTCAGTGACTGTACATGGTTTATAACACTTCCATATTCTTGTACTCTGTGTGTGTGTTTTAAAGTTAGAGCAACAAATAGGTCTTCTATCATTAATAGAGCATTGGGAATCCTGCCTCAGTAGGAAATGTGATCAGCTCCCATTATTTCCATTTCAAAGGAGCATTTGTGGAAGTTAGGTAATTGCATTGCATTTTGAACTATCTTATAAGCTGTGGCATTTGATGGTGAAAATTGAAATACCTATACATTATTTCTTTTAAAGAAAGGAAACCATGGTGATTATTTATTTATTTATTTATTTTTGTAGCATCACAGTGCATTGTAAAAGTAAGAACTCTTTTCGAAAGTCATTTTTAAGAAGGGATATTTTTCTTTGTCATACCTTATATGATTGCAAACTTCCTGGCATATTCTCTAGCATTTACTGGTAGGTTACAAATATTTCTTTGTACGTTCTCTGGGTAACACCCAGGAAATGGAAATAAGCAAGATCTGTACTTAGCAAAATTCAGTCTTTCAGATTTTCGAAACAAATTTACAGTTGAGCCAAATAAGCAGATTTATTTTTAGTAGTCCACAGAAGTAGAATGCAAGAAAAACATTGGCTTTCTTATGGGAAGATTTACTCTCTTATGATTAATTTATAAGTGGGTTATATCATAATGAATAATTCAATCCATTTTCTAAGTTTATTGACTTGTGAATTCAGTGAGTGAGACTTCACTATAATTTTGAGAATTCTTGGGAGGAAAAGTCAGGTATTTAGAAAAGGGGAGGAAAGGCTTTTTATTTCTTAGTTATGAAAGAGAAATCTTCCATTTTCGTTGTCTATATTCATGGCATAAAGAATCTGTCAGTCACAGAATCTGCCACCCATCTCATCTAAACTCTAGAGGACTCCGTGTCAATTGCCAGAAAAATCACAAAGAGAACAAATTTCATAATATTTATTTTATCTTATTTTTATTTTTGGCAGGGTCACAAAGAGACTCAAAGGCCCAGAGTAAAGTACATGGGATGGAAGAAGATCCTTTTTCTACTTCTTTGACTGATAAAGCTAAGAGGCCCTTTCAGGGGCTTTCTAGTCCAGCATGGGCACTGAAGTGGATTGGGTGAGCATTACGGTTTTCAAAGATGTTGCAAAGACTATGAAGCAAGTCAGTGTGCCTATGTTTCTGTTAGATGATAACTATAACTTGTTACATGATTACTATTTGCCATGATAATTTAAAAATAAAACCAAGAAAGCATTTCCAATTCAAAGTAGCATGGTAAGTCCTTGTTTTAAACATCCACCAGCCCCCTGCCTACCTCCCAGAATAGAGAAGAGAGTCAGGGAAATGCTAACCAGGTCTGTCACTGACAGCACTGAGTCACTCTCACAGCTTCCTAGGTGATAACATTTTCTAATATTTGCTTATACAATTTTAGCAATAAAAATGATTATCAACATTATTGGAAGTTTTGACTACTAATGGAATTAGTTAGATAGCAGTTAATGCTATAGAGTATAAGTCTATATCAATTTTTATTTACTTTTTTATGTTTCTATAGAAGCAGAATATAAACATAATATTATTACAATTTTCAATGATTAATGGCATTATTATTTTTGTACTACAGCCAAAACAGTACAATTTTCAATGGTTTTAATCAGTTTCCCAGCTTCTACTCTCTCTCCACAGGGCCTTCTTAGAGCCAAGCATGGTCCTGTTGGTCACCTTGCCCAATACCCTCTTCCACAGGATTAAGTACACACTTGTCAGATGCAGCCTCTTTCTCCACAGCAGATGCAGCCACTCCCCTTCCCCAGTCTCCGCTTGCCTCAACTCTGTGCTCCAGCAAACTGGACTATTCAAGGGAGGCGGCGACTTTCCCTGCCTACACCATCTCCACGTGTTAAAATCCTAGCCATCTTCACTGCTACTAGGCACATAGTAAGCATAGGTTTGCCCCTCTGATTACTATGTGCCAGACAGTGCCCTCAGCACACGATCCTGCATCATCTGGTGTAGTCCCCACCACAACCCACGAAGCGGGGGAGTACCACCATACCTTTACAGATGGGGAATCTAAAGCATAGAAAAGTAAAATGACTTGGCCCAGGTCACACCGCTGGTGTGCGGGATGGACCCAGGACTAGAAGTCAGGTCTGCGAATTCCAAACCGCTTCACCACCTGGTGCTTTACGTCTCTTTCAAGAGCAACCACAAAGCTTTGCCTAATTTCCCACCCGGTTTTGATAGCTTACTCTTTAGAACTGGAGGCTGGGAACTATTATTTCATGTTCATCTCTGCGCCTTTGCAGCACCTCCCACAGGCTCGCTCACATAAGGGGAGCTCACTGTGTACCTGCTAGATGAAATTTACCTGGAGAACGATTCATTACAAAACATCACGGTCCTGACAGTAAATTCCGTGGATGTTCCGAGGAGACACGTGGAGCAGCCACAAATGGCTTCCTGTGGGGTCGGAGATCTGGCGGGGCTTGGGAGACCTTGGCTGGTTTCTTGAGTCTGAAGAGCAGCGTCTACTCCGGGAGAGGTGACGATCCCGGTGAAGTCAAGGAAGGAGGACAGATCGGTACATAGGAGCAACTATGAAAAAGGCAGTGCCTAGCTGATTCGATGACTGTGGTTTGAGGAAGGATATGAGCCTGGGTAGATTAAACGGGCCTTATGGATTATGGACCGTTATGATGAGTGCCAGGCACAGGAATGTGTATAAAGTTTCCTGCTGCTTTATATTCCTCTGTGACATTGTGTTCCTGACATTCATCTATGTTGTTGTGTCCATTCATTTTCAATATTGTATAATATTCTGTTGTATGACTAGTACCACAATTTCTTTCTCTATGGATGAACATTTGGATTATTTCCAGGTTTTTTACCATTATGGATTTTGCTGCTATGAATTTTCTTGTACATGTTTCCTGGTACATATGTACCATTTTCCTTTGTGCGTATATCTAATGGCCAGGTCATATGGCATGCATGTCTTCAATTTTTTTAGATAAGGCCAAATTGTTTTCCCAAGTGGTTCTAACAATCTACACTCCCACAAGCAGTATATAGAAGTTTCTGTCCCTCCACATTCTTGCAAACACTTGATTTGGTCATACTTTTAAATTTTTGCCAACTTGGGGAGTGTGAAATGTTATCTCAAATTTTCTCCTTATGGTATTTTGACTTTTTTTGCCCATCTTTTCCTCCACAGTTTGTGCAGTTAGTGTCTTGTTTAAAAAATAGTTCCTCATGCCATAAAGATGTCCATCTTTTAAAAGCTTTATAGATTTGCCTTTCACACTGAAGTCTCTAATCCACCTGGAATTTCCATTTAGATATGTGTTTGGGAGTGTCCTCTTTTTTTTCTATACTCCTTTCATGTTTGGTAAACTGTTAAAATTGAAGGAGTCTGGTGTATAATCTCTGTGCAACTTTTTAACTACTAAATTCAATTTCTTTAATGCTTGTAGAACCTTTCAGGTTTTCTATTTTTTCTTGAGTCAGTTTTATGATTTATATGCTTTTTAAAGAATCTGTCCATTTCTCCTAGGTTTTCAAATGTATTTGCAACAGTTCATAATATCCTCATAATTTAAAAAAATAAGAATCTCTGCAGCATCATTGGCTGTGCTTCCTTTTCAGTCCTGATTTTGCTTATATTGATATATATCCTCTATCTTTTACTTGATCAGTCTTTATTGAAATTTGTAATTTACATCTTTTCAAATAGCCAGTTTGGGACTTTGTTGATTCTCTTTGTTTTCTATTTCACAAAGTTATGCTCTTTATTATTGTTTATTATTATTTTCTTCCTCTTCTTTCTCAATTTATCCTGTTATTCTTTTCCTAACGTCTAATGTTCAGCCTTTCCTCTGTTCTAACATAAGTATTAAAAACTATGAATTTTTCTATAACTCTCGATTTAGCTTTATCCCACAAGTTCTGATATGTAGTATTTTGTTGTCATTCCATTCTTAATATTTTCCCATTTTCATTATAATTTTTGTTTGCTCTATGAATTATTTAAGTATGTTTCTTTCTTTGTCTAGTTCTTTGATTAATATTTAATTAAAATTTAAAAGATCAAATTCCCCTAAAGTTTTATGCCCTCTGCTGCTTCAAACTACAGTTATAAATTCAGCATGTCTGATTCTCTCAAACACTTCAGACATCTAAAATGCAGACTTATACATCGAAGTCAACAAGAACTTCCTAAGCATGAGAGTTAGACTTACCAATTTTGCAGTTCACATTCTCTCAACTAGTTAATATTCAAAAAATACAAGTCAAGCCACACAATGTTAGCAGAACACATTGGTATACAAAAGTGTAATTAATGTTTTTTAAAATCCTTCCCTAAGACTGTAAATTTATTCATTAAAAGTAGAAGAGAATAGTCTTCTTAAATCAGCTGAATTTACTCTATCACCTTGCTACTCGAAGTAAGATCAACAGACCAGCAGCATCAACATCACCTAAGAATTGCTTAGAAATGCAGGCTCTCAGGCCCACCTGAAACATCCTACATCAGCATCCCCAGATGGCTTGTGTACTTCTGAAGTTTGAGAAGCACCGTTATCCAATATTCAGTACTATAGATAATACAAGTGTGGGGAAAGGTAATTAGATGACAACTCTGTCTTGTGATAAGGACTATTGATCTAAGAAACTCAAAACACCTGGATGGACCTTCCAAGACTAACCTGGGAGCTGTTGGGATGAGATTTTCCATGCTCAAATTTTGTCAGGCACCAACCTTCTACATACCTACCCTTCACCTGAGATACAACCAATCACATAAGTTTTCTTTCCTTGCAACATAGGGCTTTCTCTGAAATTTCCCATTTAACCTATATTATAACCTCCTGCCTTAAGACCTAGAGTGTCCCAAAGGAATCTTGGACACATTACTCATGCTGCAATTGTGCACCCCTCCCTTTTCATAATTCTAAAATGGCTTATTGACCTCCATTCCAAGGTGACTTTATTGTCATAAAGGAGACTGGGAACAGGCTGCAA
The DNA here is from genome assembly GCF_965194805.1 of Balaenoptera borealis. Classification (NCBI taxonomy): domain Eukaryota; kingdom Metazoa; phylum Chordata; class Mammalia; order Artiodactyla; family Balaenopteridae; genus Balaenoptera; species Balaenoptera borealis. The sequence continues at coordinate 40,514,981 of NC_138866.1, read as the reverse complement.
GGAGGGAAATGGTGGTAGAGCCAGGCCTAATGGAAGGCTGGGATCCGTCAGGAGGAAGAAGGAAGTTCCAGGCAGTTTCCAGTGGGGAATCCCCCCTTTCCTATTTCCATACACTCACACCCTGAAAATACAGGTGAAATTGGGCAGGCAGAAAGGAAAGTGGAAGCAAGAACTAAGATTCCCTTGTCTGAGGCCAGAATGTTTACTTGGCAGAGTCAGCTGGTGTTGACACTTGATTTTCTGTGTCAAATGAGCATGTGTTAGCTGCTGCCTGATGAGAATCATCACGTCAGTAGCAGATTGTATTTCCATTTCAGTGCCCTTTTCACCAATACACAAGAAGTCAGTCATAAGGCAAGGTCATTAAATTGTTGGCCTAATTGATTAGTCTAATTATCCTCATCTAAGGAAGAAAAATTGGTTACCGGGAGTGAAAAGGCACTGGCTGTGAAGCAGTATTTCTGGATTGTAATCTTGCACCTGACTCTGACCTCACTGTGAAAGTTTGACCAAATCTCCCTTAATTTCTCTGGACCACAGATTACTTATTCACTGAGCAGGGGGATTAGTTCCAAAATAATTGGTTTTCCAAGTCAGAATTGCAATTAAGATTTCCTGGCTCCAGGCCTGGTACACCCTGGAGTCCTGTGCTTTTCTTAGACTCTTTCCATATCAATTTTAAAATAATACTGTTCATGACCCAGGGTTGTTCTCACAACTCAGGACTAGAAAACAGAACTCTTGGAGCTTTTTGCTCAGCACTGAAATTCTAATCCCTGTCTTACCTTTACCACCCTCAGAAATCAACAGGAAGTGTTCCTGGAGAACCAACTATTCAGTGTAGGGAGACTGACTTCTAGTGAATGAATGATACAAATGGGAGTCATAGACTCTAGGCCTTGCTGCCTAAGTAGGAATCCCTACGAACCACTGGTCTTGGATAAATTAATTAATCTCCTTATGCTTCAGCTTCTTCACATGTAAAAGGAGGCTCACAATAGGAAATATCTCACAGGGTTGGTGTGAGGATTAAATGAGAAGATATATAAGGTACGCCTGGCATTCAATTATTATAAGTTATGTTTATGAAAACACTTAAGCTGAAAATAAAACACCACATTAAATACTCATTTTAGTACATAGGTTATCGCAACATCTTTTAAAAGCATATTTTTCCATGCACTCTGCTGAAAAGAAAATTTACTTTTTGGAATTGTGGTAGATATGTCACACAACATGAAGAATTCCAGAATCATTGATCTGGGTTTTCTTTACCTGAACTCGTTGGTGTGAGAAGAAAACAACTAGAACATGGCTGACAATTGACTCTGCCTTTTTCTTTTGACAACAGTAGGGCTTTTAATCCTTGCATTCAGAGTAATACCTGTCAATCACTTTTTTCCTAATTAAATTTACCTGGAGTTCATTTTAAAGAAAATAATTTGTTCAGCCAAAAGTGGTTGCATATTTATGCTACAATTAGTTAAGAACTCCACAAATGAACCCTTCCCCCGAGCCTCTGTAAAGAAAGGAGAATGCAGTTGAGAGCCTACAAGATTTCAGAGCAATTAAGCCTAGAAATGCAGGTGTTTGAAACACCTGTTCCCCCTCCCGCCCATGCGGACTGTCCTGGCCACCCCTCATCAGTAGGTTAAAATAATTAACTTACCCTATTGGGAGAAAATCCCAAGAACTGCTAAGGGCAAGGAGTCTCCTTTTCTCCCCTTTCTCAGATTAAAAGAGAAAAATAAAAAGGTTCATGGGTGGTCTGCAAATAGGAGGGGAAAAAAAAACTTTCCTCTTCTAAAAAAAAGGCAAAATCAATGACAAGGAAGACATTGTCTCCCCGAAGCAGACTTAGTGGCTTGCTTAGGTTCAGAATTCTATGTTTGTTTTGTGAGAGTGATTGCAGGGCTGCTCAGGAGCATGAAAAAGCCTATTTTAAGGGATATTTCTGTGAAGAAATAAAGCAATTGGGGAGGATGTGATTTTGCCTGACCTGCCTTTTGTGAATACCTGCGAATTTATATTAAATTTCAACAAGAGTCTCTCACGAGGGTAAATGGTGGAAATTCTATTGGTGTTTTTAAAAACAAAATAATAGTCCATAGAGAGGAAATCATGAAATTGTTAGAAAAAAAGAGTTCAGCGTGGCAATTTTAATCAATTCAGTTTTGGCCGTTATGCTTTGTGTATTTCCGTTTTTTTCCCCTGAGCTCCATTAAGGCTAACTTTGAATACTATTCAGCAAAAGTAGAAAAGGTCGTGAAGGTAATTTTGTTTTTATGATTATTGGTACATTCTCTGTTCAAAGCACAAATTATGGAACCTTTCCGCATTTTTAATTGGAATAGGTATTTTTGGAAGATGGAAGGATGATACAGGTCGGGGATCTGCTGAAGTTGGAAACCGGTTCAGTATACATGCAAATATGTACATGCATTTATATTTTTCCATTTTTCTTGAGGTGACTTAAGGTGACTCCAGTTAGATTTTGGACTTTAAAAGCTTTGGGACGATGCCCACGTGAAATACAGATGGCAGGCAGTATGATGTTAATTCAACACCTAATTCTGACCAATATATTTGATTATATAATGCCTTACGGTTTTAAAAGCATTTTCCCATTTGAGATGTGTAAGGCAGGTCTTATAACACCTGTCCTAGGGAGGAGGAAATTAAGGGTTTGGTAGAGCCATCCACAGAGAGGGAGGGAGAGCTGCTCTGGTTATGGAAGGAGCTTGGGCAGCTGGATACAGAAGAAATGATAAAACTGCGACTTCTGCCCCAGGCTTTCTGATGCCAGATCCAATGCTATTTCCACCACCACCCAGGCCAGGTGAATTCTTCTCCCGTACAGCATGGCATTTGCACAAACCAGGGCTGAGGCTCGCTGTTCTAGCCGCGAGCTCCTGAGAGCAGCAGTATTTTTAAATGACCAGCAGGTGGCGGAGTAAACCCTGTTCCCAAATCTATCCCAGTGATGTTTGTTATTTGAACACTAACGGCTGAAAAAAAAAAAATCAGTAGCAGCGCAAATAAACTTAGCATTCAAGGTTTCATTAAAATGTCAGCAACAACACATATATATGGAATCTAAAAAAAAAAAAAAGGTTCTGAGGAACCTAGGGGCAGGACAGGAATAAAGATGCAGACGTAGAGAATGGACTTGAGGATATGGGGAGGGGGAAGGGTAAGCTGGGACGAAGTGAGAGAGTGGCATGGACTTATATATACTACCAAATGTAAAAATAGATAGCTAATGGGAAGCAGCCGCATAGCACAGGGAGATCAGCTCGGTGCTTTGTGACCACCTAGAGGGGTGGGATAGGGAGGGTGGGAGGGAGATGCAAGAGGGAGGAGAAATGGGGATAAATGTATATGTATAGCTGATTCACTCTGTTATACAGCAGAAACTAACACACCATTGTAAAGCAATTATACACCAATAAAGATGTTAAAAAAATATCAGCAACAATAATATTTAATAGAAAGACTTGAGTCCACTGTCAAGCTAAATGCTTACTATAACGCGTGCTGGCCTTTTTTTTTTCTTTGCATTGTAACATAATTGCAAAGCCGTTTTAAAAAATTCCAGTTCTCTCTTTTTCTCTTACTCCGCTACTGAGTCGCAGAGAAGTGCTGGCTTAATACTCGTTTGAGTTTGTTTTCTCTGTAAGGAAATCTTTGTAAAACAGTACAGCTCTATCTAGGTCCAAGAATGTCTTCATTAAGTGTTCACTGTTGAGCCCTGGTCTCCCAACTCCTCCTAGCCTGGCGCTCTGGGAGGCTAGCCTACAGGAACTGCTGGAATTACATTACAGTCCTGGCTGCGTCCTGAGGTGTACCACGGAGGCGAACCATAGAAGCCCCACTCCTCACCAGAGTCTTTTTCTCCTTCACAGTGTCTTACTTCATAGTGCTATGATTTAAAAGATTTGTAAAAGGAGTTTTCCCCAAACTCCTTTGTTAAATGCTTTCTTCAGATGTTTTCATGCATTCTTGCCATGCACCAATAATAATGCACCAATAAAAGGGGTTTCCATCCAAACATTTCCAGCAATTTTTACTTTAAACACAATCATATATAAGTATTGTACCCATCCACATTCTCAGTTCCATACATACACACGTATGTCTTTGCATGTGTGTAGGTTTTTGCATACCTTTGTAAAAGTATCAAATTTCATTACAGTGAATTTCACTGTATTATCCAACTCCCCATATTGTCTTGGATTTTGATACCTCAAATACGTTTTAACTAAATGAAAGGAACTAGGTTATAAATAATAGGAATTAAGTGATACCATCTACTTCCTATCACTTATAACTTAGAAACCTGAAGATATTTTATCTGCAGTTTACTTTTTGATGTGAGATTTGCTATATGAACATAGGCATCCATTAGTGAATAAAGAAAAACATTGAAAATATATGTTAATATCCATTTTTGTGTGCTTTGTCTTTTTCCAGAAAAAGATTTCAAAAAGACAGAGTTACAAGAGAGTTCGTACAGAATCACTAGGGATTTTAAACATTTTATTTTAAGGATGAAAAGATCAAGGCGCAGAATGGTTATGGGCTTTGCTCAAAGGGATAAATCTAACTAGAGATTGAAGAGGGACTGGAATAGGAGGTGTTCATCAAATGTTTGTGAATTAAATAAGATGGAGAATAATTCAGTGAAACTTTTAAGCTGTGTTAATGAATAGGTGAGCAGCTGTTAAAGGGATCAAGAAAGTAGAATAGTTATGGGGAAAGGTGGAAATGTATATGTTTATGCGGAGTGGCATTCTACAGCTGGCATGCATAATTACTGAGAGTGGTGGTTGTTTCTGGATATTTTAAAGAAATCATTCTCTTTGGGAACTTGAGAGCAATGCCTTCCTCCCAAATCCAGGACATTTTGGAGAGTGGAATAGAGTTCCATGAGAGCTGAGAAAAGAACCCAGGAATCCCTGCATTTCATCTCTTTTGTGTACCAAGGAGACAATTCTAGGGGAGGACTAAAGTCCAATAATTATTTCATTCATATTACAAATATTTTAACACATTTAACTTCTGAGATTTAATAAAATGTATTAATAACTGACCCTTCTAGAATTACATAATATCTTTTGTGCGTTGATATGTATTTCAGCTGACCAAAAAAGGGTAAATGTTAATAGTGTGTTAGCTGTCTACTTGCTCTCTCTCTAAGTCACCCTAGTCACCAAGTAAAGAATGGGACTAATTTAGCATATCTCAAATCCTGTCATAACACTGTTCCTTCTTAAATGAATTCAAGGGAATCAAGCAGTACAAAAGAATCTACCAGGAGTGGAACAAGTGTGTTGATGGTGATTTCAGAAGTCATTTTGCAGTTCCCTGAAATTGAAAATTCCATTTCACAGCCATGTTAAACTCCTCCTGTGCCCAATTCCCCCATTGACAAGTGCATACATAAACACACACACATCCACACACACACACAATTTTACAAGGACCCTGAACTGTCCTATCCAGGATTATTTTTTATTTTTGGAACAATGTTAAACCTACATAAAATTTGCTTTAAAAATGTGCACTTTTTGTTTGCTTTTCCAAAATTATGTGTTTCTTTATTTTATAGATTGGATTGAGAGCTGGAAGATTTTTTTCCCTGCTTCATCCTAAAAGCCTAAGGATCAATGCCAATTGCATGCTTATATATCAAAGCAACTTTTCCAGCTGTGCTCCAACTGTTTTCTATTGTGCTCACTACCGTGTCCTTGGTGTCATTTTTCTGATTTGAGTGCAACCTATGCAAGACATTAATTGTGTCTCATTACTGGTCCTGCTCTTCTTTTCAATCCTGCTATGTATGAATGCTCCAAGAGAAATACAAGTGATAAACAAAACAGCAGTGTATTCCTCTGTACACTGTCCGCAAGGCAAAGAGTATACAAAAAATTCATATTTGCCAGTGTATTTCAGAGCATTTTGTGGGGCTCTTTTAAAAAGTCTATTGCTCTATTTCTACCGTGATACACTTCAGACCTGAATATTGGGGTATTTTAACCAGAAGGGTAATAATTATGAATTCTTTCCATTAAAATATTGCAGGATTTTGTGCCACATTGTCCAAAACTAACAATAAAAAGTGCTGCTATTGAAAAACTGGGGAAAATGTAAAACAAAAAAATACAAATGTTGCTAGGATAGTTTCTGAATAATGTGTTAATAAAACAACATTTTGGCCTGTGTTATGTACAATTTGGATTCAAAGCAGCCAAAGGAGTGAGTAGAAGAACCTACATTTAAGTCGCATTTAAGTATTTTCTAAATCTATGGCATAAAAATGTTAATTTTGATTTAAAATTTGATAAATGTCACTTTAATATGAAGGTCATGAGAGTAATTACTAAATAACGTAAAAATCATTTATTCAGAGAAGCCTTATAATCTCCAGAGGCAAACCAAGAATATAAGTACCTAACCCTTCAGCCATTCATTATATAGAACTACTTTAAAAGTACTTCCTCTTTTGTTCAGCCAGAGGGTATCAGAAATTATAAGAAATGTGAAGTCCATCAGCTATCAATTTCAGGTCTGACTAAAATAAGAGCTAATATAATTAGAACACTTTTATCCGAGGGCAATTTCTGGAATAAAATACCATTATATAGCAGAGCAAAGTTTTAAGAATTACAGAGAACATTAAATCAAAGTGATGAAATTTTTGGATTTCAATATAATCTTTTAAAATTTACACATATTTCCATATGTCCACATGATCGATAATCTCACAATGTTGATTATTCAGTGGCAAAGTGTAATATTTATTTGACATTTTTGTGCACCAACATGAATTTATTTTAACACTACGTTTCTTGTAGGTATAAGTGAGTTTCCTGCAGTTTTGTTCACTGAGAAAACAGAATACTTTAAGTGGAAATAAAAATTCATCCTCAAAGATTACATCGTTAAGGGAAAAAAAAAAAATCTCTTGACAATTACTAATTAATTTTCGTTAGCACATTTATAGTACAAGAAAAAGTGAATATTTTGGGAGGCTAATGGCCTGAAATTATACTTTCTTGTATTGAAAAAGGTTAATTAGGAATTGAGCTCAAAGTTAATTTTTTGAAGGTCAGCTGCTATGCTATTGGGTCCTGTGACCCTGTCTCAAGTAATCACAGCATTAACATACAAGTTATAGCTTTCCTTTCACTTGATGACATAATCTCTTTAATTGGTGTCGGGAAGCCTACATGTGAAAGAACCGTGGAAAACACCTAGAGACTATAATTTTACTCTCTCCATTCACAGAGCAAAAGAAACAAGCCTTAAGAATGTACTGGAGACTCATTACAACCCCTAGGCTGTCAACACAAAGCCCTCACATTTCAACCAAGAGTTTTAGGAATGATCAATTCTGTTTAGCTCTAACTTCGGCTGGTGAACTATTAACCTTTTCAGAAAAACTGGTGAATGCTAAATGTCAGATAATCTTCTATGAGAAAGCTAAGAGGGAGGATAATGTGGCTTAACTGATTAGACATAAATGTGCAAAGTTATTAAGCATACTCTCTGAAAGAAACTATTGGAGTAAGCCTTCCTAACTCTTACATTTCCACAGACGCTGACATAATTCTATTTCATAAATCCTCTGTGGCTCATCATGTGGACTTGATATGACCCATTTTCATTTGAGAGTTTAAATTCACCTTTTATAGGGAACTGATGGGCATTGCTGAGACCCTGTTTTCCCAATGGATTCTTCCTGGTAAAGAAGAAAGCTACTGTGGAGTGGCCCTTGAAATACCCACTAGGAAATTTTTGCAAGGATATGCTTTGGGTAGAGGAAGAAGGGAATGCTGAAGTTTGCTAAGCCCATCAGCATTGGTTTAGCCACTGCTCACTGCAACAAAGGGTAAAAATTAACTCTTCCCATTCAAGAAACTAGTCCTAGTTTTAATGAGTGAGTAGATATTCAAAACTACTTACTTCTACTGAAACAATGGAATATATATAGTACCAATGGGAAAACTGTTTAATCTCAGAAGCCTCTCTGCTGAAATATAATAGTGGAAGGGCCAATTAAAAAGTCTGGGTCAATTATACCACAGAATATAACAAAAATCCCCTCAAGGAAAAGTTACAACTTTGCTTATGGAAGGGCCTGGGGTCTGCTGTTAATGTGGCTCCTGTCCTTATAGCACTGAGTATTTCAATTTTGTCACCCTTCATGATCTTTTACCTCTTGAGTTCTGACGTGCCTTTTAAAAATTTAGCTAACCATCCAAGCAAGAAATGCTGTGCCTGGACTGCTTGGTGCTGGGCCTTGTACTGGGTGCCATCAGCAGTGTGGCAAATATGGGGATGTGCCACCTAGCAGAGATATGAAATCATCATTTAGAACTGGTTCATCTTTGGTCCTGATATGGATACTGGACTCGCTCTCTTGTGCCTAGTCTATGCAAAACTGTATCCTGACAGTGTGGGGAGAGAGAATGGGAGGGTGGTAGAAAGGGCAGGCAGATGCTCATGATTACAGACAGTACAGTACTGCCTTCCTATGACAACTAACTACTAGACAATTATTATGCTGTGTATTGACATGTTTTTAATCATGTCTCCATGTAGATAATAAATTGGTCTCTTGGGATTTGTTTTGTGTTTTACATAATCTTCCACTTTTCAGCCCAGATGCGTAGTGCACACATCGCATCAATTCAGTCCACTTACTAAGACAGTAGAAAATACCAGTGATTTTTTTACCATAGGGCATGACAGCTTTCACTTTCAAGGATAAAATTCAGAAAATTACCTATTTTGTTACTCTAATTTAGTCACTGATGCAGTTGTATTAATCAGTATAATAATGATGCACAGGGGTTTCCCTGGTGGCGCAGTGGTTAAGAATCTGCCTGCCAATGCAGGGGACACGGGTTCAAGCCCTGGTCCAGGAAGATCCTACATGCCGCAGAGCAACTAAGCCCGTGCACCACAACTACTGAGCCTGTGCTCTAGAGCCCGCAAGCCACAACTATTGAGCCTGCATGCCACAACTACTGAAGCCCACATGCCTAGAGCCCCTGTCCACAACAAGAGAAGCCACTGCAATGAGAAGCCTGCGCACCACAATGAAGAGTAGCCCCCATTCACCGCAACTAGAGAAAGCCCGCACGCAACAACGAAGACGCAACACAACCAAAAACAAATAAATAAATAAATTTATAAAAAGAAAAAATAATGATGCACAAATGTCTTAAGTATTTTCTGCTTTGTTTCACTCTGTGCCAACTTGGTGCAGCCTCAGTAACATCAAGGACTCACCACCTCACTATTCCCTGAAAACTGAAGTATTATTTTTCTCTTTCAACCATTCAATAAAACCAACAATCCTCTTTTCCTATCAGAGTTTTCAGCAAAATCTGAACTCCATCATCTAACCTAAATGGTAACTTAAAATGGGAAATTTGCATTCCTTTATTATCTGAGAGCTTTCCTCAGGAAGAAGAAATAAAAATCACGTGTGTAATAACCTACACTGGAAAAGAATAAAAAAAGAATATATATATACATACACACACGCATATATCTGAATCACTTTGCTGTACACCTGAAACTAACACAATATTGTAAATCAACTATACTTCAAAAAAAATTACCTGTGAATGTCACTGCAGATCTAATCACCCCTGAGTAAGATCTATCAATATTTCCTCACTCCTTTCAAGAAAAGTCCTTAGCCTGGCTCACGAGGCTACATGTGATCTGGTCCTTGAATACCTCTCCACCTCCAGCCTCCCCGACATTGAATTTCTCTCAGTCACTCAAAACACCATGCTCTTTCTCTTTTTGGAATCTTTGTACAAGGTTCTCTCTGCCAAGAACTTCTCTTTCACTTGGACAATCTCTAACCACACATCCCCCTACATTTCACTCCCCCTACATTCTGGGCCATATAACACTCTAGGTGCTCCCTTAAACCCTGTGCCAAACTCTATCCCAATGCCCTTCACACCATGCTGTAGTTGTGTGATATTCCTCAGTTTCTGTTGAGTGCTGGGATTCTGTATGTTCCATCTTTGGATCCCCAGCATCTAGAACAGTGCCTGGCACAGGTAGGTGCCTTGTAAATGTTTGTTGAATGCATGTTCCAGTAAGAGAATTTTATTAATGTGTAGGGAAATCATTTGTTATTTGTGAAAGTCATTTATTTCAAATAAAGTCTTTGAACCCAGACATGTAAATTAATGCTTGCTAATCATTTAAAAATAATTTCAGTATTATTTCAAAATTAATAGATTTAATGATCTAGTTTTAAAAGTTGATTTTGCTGGATCAGTCTTCACAAAGATCCCAACATAATCTTTTTACAGGAAATCAACTTAAGCCATACACAGGTCACTTTAATGGTGTCCCCTAGATTAAGGAAATGAGCTATTCTGCCCTCTCCTTGTCTCTGTCTCTTCTTCTGAGCCAGGTTAAGATTTTAATAGGTGCTTCAACCCACATATTTGCAATGGTGACTGAGTTTTGACCAGCAATTTATGGTCTTTTCATAGAGGGCACAATCAAGAAATCAAAATTCTATCTACCATTTTTGTCTAGTTGCGCAAATGAATGAGGCATGCATTGCCTCTGTGCCTTCAGCAAAGCGAGCATTTGTGACAGAAACTCTGAAAAGAAGTTTTCCTGTTTACCTTCTTATCACTTGTTTAAGTTCTAAGGAGAGAGACCTGGCCATTTTGTTATAGAATGGGTGTTTTCAATGCAAAGAAAAAAAATCACAGTTTTGAGTTTTTACAATGTTTGCCCCTTTTCCCAGCGGGGAAGTGTTTTGAGTGCCAGGAGACAAAAAGTGTGGCCTCAACAAGCAGAATTTTAAAAAGAACATCATTTTCATTATGTAGTCAATCTCAATTACAAGCAAATGTTTTCTCTGTGGAGACTCTTCTCCTTTCAGGGCATTATGTGAGCCTCTTTTGTGGACTGAGAGAAAGGATCAGTGGTCAATAGGGAGCAGAGTGCTGTGTACAGTGGATTTTTGTATCCCTCCGTCTCCTACATAATGCGTTTTGTCAGGAGAACAGCCTGCCATCCTGAGCAGATTTGCTGAATTAAAGAGCACAGCGGGGATAGGAAACTTGTTGCTAGGTGACTGACCGCTGCTGCTTGGCGGGTCTGGGCCGAAGGTGACTCTCTGCTTTTCTTCCACTACTTAATCTTGCCTTTTAATCTGCATCTATAATTAACTCTGTTAATGCCACACATCCATTTGTTTCTTTTTTTTACCACACTTCAGGCAACCAATTTATCATTATTTAGTCTTTACACTTAAACAAAAACCTGTTTTTTCTCCATTAGCGTCATATGAAGGGAAACATAGTGCAAAGAAAGATGTAGACTCAGTAGATATTGCCTGTGATTACTCACTTCCTCTGAGGATTTTCAGAGATACTTTTTGCTAATCTGAATGGAAAATACATTCTCGAAGAAACACTCCTGTTTTCCATTATCTCTACAGTTTGATTGTGCCTAATTAATGGAGATGTTCTTGGTGACTTTAAATTCCTCTCAGTGGTGACACATAATCAACCATCAAAAATTGCTTTCTTTCTCAAAGGTTTACATGATTGCTTCACCTGAAACAAATGCAATGTCTTATTAAGGATGTATTTTCTATAGTCATTATCAGCCACAAAGGCTGGACTTGGATGCAGGCTAGGGATGCAAAAAAGTAGGGACTTGGCAGAATCAATTCTGGTGAGGTGGTGGCTACATCCAGTGTCTGGGGGACGCCATAGTAGATTCAAGCAGCAGCATGCATTCAGCTTGGCTGATGTCGGTAGTTCAAGTGTGATGTTCTGCCCCGAGGGAGAACAAAGTGGCTTTAAGGAACCAGGTCTGTGGCATGATGTTCAATGCCGTTCCTGACTGGATGGCCCCGCACCTGGCTCTCTGACCCTCCTGGACATTCTGCGAACTAAGATACAGTCTAAGAACCCTTATTGATACAATAGGCTTTGACTTGCATTTCTACCCCCCATAGGGGCAGTTAGTACAGTAGTTAAAAAATCTGACCTGAAGACAGACTGCCTTGGTTCAAATCCCAGGTCTACCACTTACATGTTGTATGGCCTGAGACAATTTACTCAACTTCTCTATGCTTTGGTTTCATCATCTCTAAAATAGTGATAATAATAGTACCTTCTGATTAGAGTTGTTATAGGATTAAATGAGTTAACTCAGGTAAAGCAATTAGTGCTTATTAGCTATTGTTATTATTATACTGATAATATACTGAAACAAGTATCTGACTAATTTTTTCCAAGTCTTAATAAGACAAAACTGCATGTCCATGGTGAATAAAAATATTAAGACATGGAAATTAATAATACCTTTTACTTATAGTTTTCATAGCAGTTTAATCACATTTTCTCATTAATCTTCAAACTCCTCTAGTTTCACAAATTCTGATCTGTATACAGAGATAGGTTACCATACCAAAGACAGTTTAAATGCACATTTTCCTTAAGAATGTATATTTTGTGTGTACTATAAGCTTACGTCATAGTTCAGATTTTTAAAAGTGCTCAACCTGACCCATGAAAATTAAGGAAAGGCAGGTTATGCAGGCTTTTATGCCAGACATATTTGGAGAGCATTAGGCTGTAATTAGAATAACTGGGGCTAGTTGAAGGTTGTGATGGCTCTGCTTCAGTGGTGCATAAAAGCATCTAGTGCACAGAGAATTAGGAAGCCAGAATGAGGACCATTAAGCTGTCATTTACTACATTTTCATTTGATCAATTTATACTCTTTAATGTGATGGCCTGGTTTGCATCCTTTATGCAGGTGTTAATTCTTTGCCTTTGGCTCTCTCTAATACATGTCTATGAAATATGGCTGCCTGCAAGTCTGTGCATGTGTGATAATGGAGATGTGATTCCATTGTTGGGGAAAGTAGGCTCAGATCAGTGCCCCCTATCACCACCAAACACAATGGGGCAGCTAGAAAACTTTTATTTCTGATATTCTGAGAGTGAGCTAAAAGTCCCAGTCTCTTATGAAGAACACCAGAACCTATACAACACATTGAACTTGACTTTATTTCAGGATATTGTTTCCTTATCTTTCCTATTGACCATCAATGATAAACTAATGTACAATAATAGTGTGAAGTAAGTGGCTCATCTGAACACTCCTATATGATCTCACCTATCTTAAAAGTCTTCATAGATAATCCCATTTTATAAGTGAGAAAATGTAAGCCTGATGGTCGACTTAGCTGCCGAAGGTGATTCGGTGAGTCAATAGCAGGAATGCAATGAAGCACATATATATTTTCCTGTAGCCCATGCTCCATGCTGCCTCTCTGTTGCTTATTGTTGACTCAAGTATGGTGTAGATAGAACAATAAGTTGTTTCTCTTCTTGTTTTTCAGAAAGGCAAAGTGCTGATCTTAATTGAACTTCTTTCACATTTTGACACTAAGATTTTTCCTCCAAAAACAAATAATAAAATGCTCTTTAAAACTGCAGTCAATTTGTGAGACTCCATTGCATATTTCTTAGTTTGCCAGATAAAGCATCCCTGGAGGTTGAAGCTCCATGAGGGCAGGGATCATATCTTCTGGTTCACCACTACATTCCCAGCATTTAGCACAGTGCTCAGTACATAGTAGGTCTTTATATTGTATCTTATTGAACAATAAGTTGGTAAGCAAATGAATTAATAAATTAATATAATTAAAAGGAGAAGCTGGTGTCTACCATTAATTCCCTAGAAGTCTTTCTTTTCTAGTAGTTTTCTTAAAGTGATTAAAATCTAACTCTTTAAAGTGAATTTGAAGGATTACTTTAAACTTGACTTTTTTCTCATTTTCATTCCTGTACTTCTCCTTTTAATAAATTCTTGGCTTTTCAGTGAACTGTGTAAAGATTTGATTGGTCGTTGGTTTATAACCACGGAGTAAAGTAAGTCCAGCAATGATAACCTGTCAGTTTAATTTCCCTATATCCATAATGAGATGGAACAAAACAAAAATAATTTTAGAGTCTTTCTATCCATTGCCTTTTCCTCAAGAGAAGTGGCTAAAACTTTGAAATGTTTAAAATAAAAAAATTTAGTCTTTCTAATATTTAGGTGGTTGTGACAATTAAAAATGGATGAAAAGCTCAAATTTTAAATTTAAGCTTGAAAGTATGAAAAGTATATTTTTTTCTTTTGGTTAAATGAATTTTTAAATAAATGTAACAAATAGTTATATTTATGTATGGGGAGCCATTATTATATTAGTTTGCCATGCTTATATAACTAGAGAAAATTATCATCAAATAAAGTTCACTAATAAACTCTGATATTTGGTGGCTGATTATCTTTGATTTTGCAGCAAACATAGAGAGTCTGTTTTTCATTTGGTGCTAAAAATTTACCTTTCAGTTAATAATAGCAGGAGGCAGCATCCTTGTGAACTACCTGTCACAGTGCCATAGGACGCCTTCATTTGGTGCTGTGGACTCTGGACTTACACTTTTCTGTCACACTGCTGGCTGAGCAGGCACAGTGGGCCACAGGAGCATACTGAAAGCCATTCCAACACCATTCTGACATCTAACAATGCCTTAGATAGACACATAAGTAACTGCAAGCTACCTAAATATATGCCATTAAACTCAAAGAAAATGTGCCCCCAACTCACTTGTCCCTCATCTGGATCCTAAAAGTGCCACTGGCTACTCCAAACCACCTCACAAAAGTGGCCTTAACTGATTACAGTTAAAACACCTCAGTCTTACAAATTTTACAAAAGCATAACTATGTGAACACATCAGAAGGGGTCAAAGAATACTTAAGCTTCAGTAGTTTCTCCATAAATTTACCTCTGGACTGAAGCCATCATAAATGACCAGGTTGATCCAGAAAAATGATATAAAGGAGGTAAAATTTAGAAATTATCTTTAAGGCCAGGTTCCACTGCTGTATTTAAGGCCCTGAAAAATCACTGTGACTTTAACTTAAGCAAGGCAATCTCTTTCAAAAAGCTACAGAAGAGTGGAGGGAAATGTTTCTAAGATGTTTCTGCTTTTTAATACTTTAATAGATTATATATGGTTTCATATTATGTTAATAATATGATTCCTAACTGGCCAGTTTAAGCATCAAACTTTGACAAAACTGAAAGAAGAACTAGACAGCAACACAATAACAGTAGGAGACTTCAATACCCCATTTTCAATAAAGGATAGAACAACCAGATTGAAGATAAATAAGGAAATAGAGGCCTTGAACAATACTACAGACCAACTGGACCTAACAGACACATATAGAACACTTCACCCAACAATAGCAGAATACATATTTTTCTCAAATAATGGAACATTCTCTAGGATAGACTACATTTTAAGCCACAAAACATGTCTTAACAATTCAAAAAGACTGAAATCAAACAAAGTATCTTCTGATAACAATGGAATAAAACTAGAAATTGATAGCAGAAGGAAAACAGAAAAATCCAGAAATACGTGGAAATTAAACAACATACTCTTAAAAAACCAATGAGTCAAAGAAGAAGTCACAAGAGAAATTAGAAAAAACCTTGAGACAAATGAAAACAAAAACACACAACATACAAAACTTATGAAATTCAGCAAAAGCAGTGCTAAGAAGGAAACTTATAGCTGTAAATGCCTACTTTAGAAAAGAATAAAAATCCTCAGAAAGCTAAAAATAGAACTACCATAAAATCCAGGAATTCCACCTCTGGATATTCATCCAAAGAAAACGAAAACACTAATTTGGAAAGATATATGTATTCCTATGTTCACTGCAGCACTATGTACAATAGTCAAGATGTGGAAGCAACACAAGTGTCCATTCATCTATGATGAAGATGTGGTATAGATAGATAGATAGATGATGGTAGATAGATAGATAGACAGATAGATAAACACATACACAGGAATATTATTCAGCCATGAAAAGAATGGAATCTTGCCATTTGTGGCAACATGGATGAACCTGGAGGATATTATGCTTAGTGAAATAAGTCAGACAGAGAAAAAAAATACCATATGATTTCACTTATATGTGGAAGCTAAAAAAATAAACAAACAAAACAAACCAGAAACAGACTCATAGATCCAAACTGGTGGTTGTCAGAAGGGAGGGGGTGAAGGGAATGGACAAAATAGGCGAAGGGGATTAAGAAGTACAAACTTCCACCTATAAAATAAATAAGTCACAGGGATATAATGTACACATAGGGAATATAGTCAATAATACTGTAACAACTTTGTATGGTGGCAGATGGTAACTGGTCTTATTTTGGTGATCATTTCAAAATGTATAAACATATCAAATAACTATGTTGTGCAACTCAAACTAATATAATATTGTATGTTAATTATAACTCAGTAAAAAATAAATAATAAAAAAGAAGAAAGATCTCAAATGAACAACCCAATATTATAAGTCAAGAAACTAGAAAAAGAACAAACTAAACCCAAGCAAGCAGAAAGAAGGAAATATTAAAGATTAGAGCATTTTTTTCCCCTTAGATTCCATATATATGTGTTAGCATACTGTATTTGTTTTTCTCTTTCTGACTTACTTCACTCTGTATGACACTAACACACCATTGTAAAGCAATTATACTCCAATAAAGACGCTTAAAAAAAAAAAAGATTAGAGCAGAGATCAATGAAACAGAGAACAGAAAAACAATAGGAAAAAAGTCAATGAAACTAATAATTGTTTTTTTTGAAAAGTTAAACAAAATTGATAAGCCCTTAGTTAGACTAAGAAAAAAATTCTGCCAAGACAGAATCATGAAGACACAGAAAATCTGAACAGACTAATAACTAGTAAGGAGACTGAATCAGTAGTCAAAAACCTCTCAACAAAGAAAATTCCAGGACCTGATGTAGAATTCTACCAAACATTTAAAGAAAAATTAACACCAATCCTGAAACTCTTCCAAAAAATTGAAGAAGAGGAAATATTTTCAAATTCATTTTATGAGGCCAGCATTAGCCTGATACCTTTCCACTTCAAGAAAAGAAAACTACATACCAATTCCCTGATGACTATTGATGCAAAAATCCTCAACAAAATACTAACAATCTGAATTTAACAGCACATTAAAAGGATTCTATACCATGACCAAGTGGAATTTATTTGTGAAATGCAAGGATGGTTCAACATCCACAAATCAATAAATATGACACATCACATGAATAGAACAAAGGATTAAAAGCACATGATCATTTCAAGTGATGTAGAAAAGTATTTGACAAAATTCAACACCCTTTCATGATAACAACACTCACCAAAACTAGGAATACAAGGAAATTACTTCAACATAATAAAAGCTATATATGAAAAGCCCACAACTAACATCAAACTCAATGGTGAAAAACTGAAATCGTTTCCTCTAAAATCAGTAATAAGGAGAACTGCTCTTGCCACTTTTATTCAGTATAGCATTGGAAGACCCAGCCAGAGAAATTAGGCAAGAGAAAGAAGTAAAAGACATTCAAATTGGAAAGGAAGCAGCAAAATTATCTCTGTTCATATAGGATATGAATATATATGTAGAAAAACCTACAGAAGCCACAAAAACTTTTAGAATAAAGGAATGCAGGATAGAAAATAAATACGCAAAAGTCAGTTGTTTTCTAATTGAGAATGAATAATCCAAAAGGGAAAATTAAAACATAATTCCATTTATAATAGCATCAAAATGAATAAAATACTTAAGAATAAACCTAACCAAAGAGTCAAAAGACTTGTATACTGAAAACTACAAATTATTGATGAAAGAAATTAAAGACACAAATAAATGGAAAGATACCCCATGTTTATGGATTGGAAGACAATATTATTAAATACCCATAATACCCAAAGCAATCTACAGATTCAACTCACTCCCCATCAAAATCCTAACTGCATTTTTTTGTAGAAATAGAAAAATTCATCCTAAAACTCATATGGAATCGCAAGGGACCCTGAATAGCCAAAACAATTTTGGAAAAGAAGAACAATATTGGAGGACTCACACTTTCAGATTTCAAAACATATTACAAAACTACAGTATTCAAAGGAGTGTGGTACTGACATAAAGATACACAAATAGACCTATGGAATAGAATAGCCCCAATATAAACTCTCGTGAATATGGTCAAATGATCCTTGACAAGAGTGCCAAGACTACTCAATGAGGAAAGGACAGTCTCTTCAAAAAATGGTGTCAGGAAAACTGGATATTCATTGAAAAAAATAAAGCTGGACCTTTATCTTATACCATATACAAAAATTAACTCAAAACAAATTAAAGACCTAAATGTAAGACTCAAAACTATAAAACTCCTAGAAGAAAACCTAGCAGAAAAGATTTATGACAATGGATTTCTTGGATATGACACCAAAAGCAGACAACAAAAGCAAAATTAGACAAATGGGAGTACATCAAACTTAATACCTTTTATATCAAAGGACACAATCAACATTGGAGTGGGAGAAAATATTTTCAAATCACATATCTGATAAATGGTTAATATAAAGAATTCCTACAACTCAACAACAAAAATCAAATAATCTAATTTAAAAACGGGAAAAGGACTTGAATAGACATTTCTTCAAAGATGATATACAAACGGCCAAAAAATACACGAAAAGATGCTCAACATCACAAATCATCAGAGAAATGCAAACCAAAACCACAATGAGATATCACCTCACATCCACCAGGATGGCTACTGTTGGAAAAGACAGTCTTGTGCGTGTAGTCTTTTGACTCCCACTCAGCCATATAAGAATGGGCCATGGGCCCAGAACACTTTTTCTTATCACTATAAATATTTATTCATATTCACTGATTGATGAATTTAGAAGGTGAAAGGAGGATAAATGAGTAGCAACGTACTTAGTGAATGGAGAAACTGAAGCCTAATTTCTAGTGTGGGGTGGGAATGTAATAAGAAGCAAGCTGATTCATAATGCAACACTCAGGCAAGGTCAAGGCATAGAGGTGCCGGGTACCTCTGATTGCCGGGGGGTGGGGGGTGGCTGGAAGCAGATTGACTGTAAATCTGTATCAGAAGCAGTTAGCCTCCAGATCCTCTTTCCTACCCTGCACATCCAGCTGATTTTTTCCACTACTCTTTCCCCAACCCAGCAGAAGGCAGGAGGTTTACTCTTTTGAAACGCTGAATCAGAGACATCCTGTGCTCAGAAACAATAGGCATGGTTGAGGGCAGGGGGAAGAACTATACCTTAAAGATAAATTACATGAAAATTTCTATTCTGAACATTGGGATTCCTCCATTTCCTTCCCTGTGTAAAGGTTTCTAAATAGTGGCAGCCAGGATTGGACCCCTGGGGAGGAGATTGGAGGAATCCTCTCGGTGGAAACTGACTGACCCAAGCAAAACATTCATGAATGCTGACATTTGAGTGCTCCAGTGAAACCATCAGTCTCCTTCAATCACACTATGGGGAGGCCCACCAGCTGCCACTTAAACCTTCTAATTAGCTTTTCAGTACCTCGCTATTTACTAGGAAAAGACAGCTAAGTGTTGCTAGACATTTGAGGAAGACTTTTTTTTTTTTAATCAATTTTTATCTATTTCTGGGCTTTCTGTTATTTATTTATTTATTTTTAAAGATTTATTATTGTTTATTTTTGGCTGCATCAGGGCTTAGTTGTGGCACGTGGGATCTTCACTGATGCATGCTGGATCTTTTGTTGTGGCGCACAGGCTTCTCTCTAGTTGTGGTGTGCGGGTTTTTTTTTCTCTTCTCTAGTTGTGGCACACAGACTGCAGGGCACTTGGGCTCTGTAGTTTGCGGCACACAGGCTCTACTTGAGGCGCGTGGGCTCTTCTTGAGGCGCACGAGCTCAGTAGTTGTGGCACGCGGGCTTAGTTGCCCTGCGGCATGTGGGATCTTAGTTCCCTGACCAGGGATTGAACCCAAATCCCTTGCATTGTAAGGCGGATTCTTTACCACTGGACCACCAGGGAAGTCCCTGAGGAAGACTTCTAACATGGAAGACAAAGACCAAAGCAAACAGAAAAGAAATTCAGAAAAAATAGAGATAAGCAACCAGTAGTAGAATAAAATGTTTTTAAAAATTCATTCATGACATCAGAGAGATGGAGAGTTTCTAGACAGATATGCAAGCAAAAGAGAATTGACAGATTACCTTATATGACAGAGAGAAATTTAAGAATCACGTCAGGAAGTTTGTGGATGAATTATGACAGGTATATAGAAAACTGAGCAAAGTCTAAAATGAGGCAATTAAATTTCAGGGAAAAATAAAGTTGAGCAAGAAAAGAAGTGAAATCACAGTATAGTGTAAGGCTCAACTGTGAGTAATATTTACATAGGGTAATAATGTTAACTCTTAATCACCAGTTGTGCTATAACTGTATGGGAAGGATGCGGGAGAAGTGAGCATGTGTGTGTGTGTGTGTGTGGTGGGGGTGTTGTAGTAAATCTAAATCCTTTCTCTCCATAGTGGAAAGTCAGTAGACAATGTTCAGAACTGTAAACCCAAGAAATATTAGTATTAAGTTGAACCATCTGAAATTGTTGATGTTAACCACTTTTCACCTACAAAAATCTCAATTTCTGGGCTTCCCTGGTGGCGCAGTGGTTGAGAATCTGCCTGCCAATGCTGGGGACATGGGTTCGAGCCCTGGTCTGGAAGGATCCCGCGTGCCGCGGAGCAGCCGGGCCCGTGAGCCACAATTGCTGAGCCTGCGCGTCTGGAGCCTGTGCTCCACAACGAGAGAGGCCGCGATGGTGAGAGGCCGGCGCACCGCGATGAAGAGTGGCCCCCGCTTGCCACAACTAGAGAAAGCCCTCGCACAGAAGCGAAGACCCAACACAGCCATAAATAAATAAATAAACAAATACTTTAAAAAAAAAAGTTTAAAAAAATCTCAATTTCTTATGATTCAGCCTAACATAAGCATTATTTAGAAATATGGAAGTAAATACTAGAACTATGTGGAAGAGTTGAGGGGATTACTTGGACCCAGAACACTTTTTAACCAAGAGATAAAGTGCCAACACAGCCTGTGCTGGGCTTATCACCTTGTGTGAGAATATCTTTCTCTGTTTCGCACTCAGTCAAGTATGCTTTTGTTTTGCTTAACTGTATGTCAAAGGCCCTCAGGCTCGCCCCCAGCTTTTATATAGTATTTCAGACTTCACATGGGAAGGGTCAGGGTCCTTTCTGCCAACATGAGAGGGGTCCATGTAGGCAAACTGCCTTGTGTGGGCTGCCAGGAAAGACCGGCTGGCCATGGGGGACCAATGTCCACTACTGAAGCTGGTCTTGCTCCATCTCTCCTCTATGTAAGTAAAGTACTGTTCCATCCATTGCTTTACTGTGTTGTTTTCTGTGGTGTCTCTGATACCTAGATGCAATAGGGAGAAGTGTTTAGAGTCCTCATCTGGGATTGATAACCAGTACATGGTACTCTGCTGGACAGCTACTATCAAAAAAACCCAAAAAACAAAACCAACAACCCAGAAAATTAACAAGTGTTAGTGAGGATATGGAAAAATTGGAACACTTGTGCACTATTGGTGGGAATATAGAATAGTGCAACCACTATAGTACTTGAAAAAATTAAGAATAGAACTATCTTACGATCGAAAAATCACACTTCTGGGTTTATATCCAAAAGAACTGAAAGCAGGGCTTTGAAGAGATACTTGCACACCCATGTTCATAGCAGCATTCACAATAGCCAAGAGGTGGAATCAACCTCAGTGGATAAACAAAATGTGATACATACATACAATGGGATATTATTCAGCTTGAAAAATGAAGGAAATCCTGTCATATGCTACAACATGCATGAACCTTGAAGACATCATGCTAAGTGAAATAAGCCAGTCACAAAAAGAAATACTGTATGATTCCACTTATATATGGTGTCTAAAGAAGCCAAAATCATAGAAACAAAAAGTAGAATTATGGTTACCAGGGGCTGGGTGGGGTGGGGAAGGGGAGCTGTTGTTTAATGGGTATAGTGTTTCATATTTGCAAGATGAGAAAGTTCTGGAGACCCGTTTCATAAAAATGTGAATATACTTGACACTACTGAACTGTACACTTAAAAACAGTTAAGATGTTAAATTTTGTTATATGTTTTTTATCACAATAAAAAAAAGAAATATGAAGCTGAAGAATTATTTCACTTTTCTCCATTGTAGAATTAGATTATTCAGAAATCCAAGAAACCCTTTTGGATTTTAAAACAATACTTTTAGGACACAAGTAATGTAAATTGAGAGAAACTGTCTGGAAACGACTAACTAAACAACTTAGTATAACATTTTCCAGAATGTGTTTTGTAGAACACTAGTTCCTTGGGATGTTAATATGAGCTAAATTATGTAGTCTAAATTGTTTGAGAAGTGCTAGATTAAACTTATATTTTAAAATATAAGTTCTTTACTCTGGGACATCTTAAAATCTTTTATAGTCTAATATGCATTTTTAATCTCTGAGGAAAAATATATGTTTCCCAAGCTTATCTGACCACAGATGTCTTTTTTTTTTTTTTTTCATGGAACATCTCTGAGGGGTAATCTTATAAAAGACACATTTTGAGAAACAATGATAGAATATATAGAAATAAAAAATATTTAACTGGTTTAAGCAAAATTTTAATTAGACTGGTGAGCTAAAACAGTTTCAAATAAGTGCTGAAAATAAGAGGCAATACTGCTAACAACAACAACAACAAGTTAAAAAAAAAATACCAGAGGAACAACCTCTAGCTGGTGTCCTTTACTGTGCATTGAATGTCCTCAGAGTGCTTAGCAGAGGACTAACCTTGCATATAGTTAGTGTAAATATTTTTAAATAACTGAGTGAACTACATAAGTTAGTAAGAAACAAATTTTAACCTTCAAGTATTTCACCAAGTAAGTCGTTCAGAATTTGGAAACCTAAATATTTCTTTAGATGTAGCTCAAAGAAGTTATGACATTGCCTTCTAAATTTCAAAATTCTCATATCTAGTTCAAACGTGAGACTTGAAAATGATATAATGGCCTGTGGTCACCATCAAAACTGTGGCTGCACTACTGAATCCTTACAGTCATTTTGTCTTAACGGCAGGCAGGCTAACTTTTTCAAGACATAAATCAGATCATGTCACTCTGATATTCACCATTCCAATCCCCCAATTCAAAACTCTAATGACATAGTATTGTACTCTCAATAAAATCCAAACTCCTTACCTAGGCCCCTGAGGGTCTACATGAATAGTCCTTGCTTACCTTACTGACTTCATCGCCTACCTCTCCTTCCTCACTCAGTCCTTCCTTGAACACACCTAACTTATTTTTGATTCTAGAACTTTGCCTTCTACCTAAAGGCCTTTTCTCTTATTACCCTTCATATTGTAAACATCCTCCCTTTTATGCCCTTCATATTGTTGGATCTTTCACTTCATTTTTGTTATTACTCAAGTGTCACCTCCTCAGAATAAGATTTTCCTAGGTCACCTTATCTAAATAGTTCCTCTGTTACTCTCTAGCTTCTTACCCTACTTCCTCAGTTTTCTTCATATAATTTATTACTTCCTGACATATTATTTTTACTGACTTTCTCTCACCCACTGAATGTAAGCTCTATAGGGGAGGGACACTGTTCTGTTATCTCCAATATTCCATGTCTAGGACTCAGGCACTGGGAATGTTCAATAAATTTTTGTTGAAACAATAGAATATGATACTTTCTGATACTAATACCAAATGAGTGAAATATAAGTAGCTTGTAGCTTTTTAACTTTATCCTTCATAATGTTAATGGACATTCAATGATCTATTTGTTTTTTTTTGTTGGGGGGGTGATTATTTTTGTCACTAGTCAAAAGTCAGTCAACAAATATTTATTGAAAACCTACTGAGAGTCAGTCACTATTCTAGTAATCATGCTTAAGAAAAAATTATGGCTTAGGAAAAAAACAGTGACTAACCTTAGGATATCTGTTGTTAGATTGGATTAGTTTTTAGGTCTAATTCTACTCTGAGAGTTTTAAGAATATATGAAGGATGACTGACAGAAGAGAATGATTAGCTTGCCATTCTTTTTCAGAATTCTTCAAAGTATAATAGGAATCTAATAAGTAGATGATGAACTTTAAACAATGGTTCATTGTTTAAACATTTAAATGGTTATTGGTCCTGAAGTGAAAAGGAAATATTAATCAATTAATTATACTATGAAAAAAACTGAAAAATATCACCTGCTTCTCCAGTTCTATTCTGTTGTTGGTCCCTCTGGATTAAAAAAAAAATTTGTGGTAAAATACCCAGTGAATAGCAGTGATCTTAAAGTTAATTTTATGAACTAATGAATGTATACACCCATGTAACCACCACCCTAATCTAGATATAGACCATTTTCATTACTCCACAAAGTTCCCTTATGCTCCTTTCCCAGTCAGTTCCTACCCACCATAGACAAACACTAATTAAACTTTTATCCCCATAGATTGAATTTGCCTGTTCTTAAGCATTATATAAACAGAACTATGCAGTATGTACTCTTTTGTGTAAGGCTTCTTTCACCCAACATAATGTTTTTGAGATTCATCATTTTGTTGATTACATCCATAGTTCATTCTTTTGCATTGCTGAGTAGTGGTCCACTATATGGCTACACTATAATTTGTTTATCCATTCACATTTGAGTTGTTTCTAGTTTGGGGCTATTATGAATAAAATTGCTGTGAACGTTATTGCTCAAGTCTTTGTGTGGAGATGTTTTCATCTCCCTTGGACAAATAGTTATGAGTGGAATTGCTGAGTCATAGGGTAGATATATGCTTAATTAACATTATGGGAAACTGCTAAACGGTTTTCCAAAGTTATTCATCATTTTGCACTCCTACCAGCAATGTATGAGAGCTCCTGTTTCTCTACATTCTCACCAACATTTGGCGCTGTCAATCCAATAAATCTTTGCCTATCATAAGTTCTCAAAGATGTCCTCATATGTTCCTTTTAGAAGTTTATAGCTTTAGTTTTTATATTTAGGTCAATGATATATCTCAAATTATTTTTTGTGAAGTGTATGAGGTGGGGGTTGAGGTTCATTTTTTTCATATATTTACCCCATTGCTGTAATACCATTTGCTGAGAAAACTTTTCCCTGTTGCATAGCCTTGGCGCCTTTGCAAAAATCAAGTGACTTACACATGAGGGTCTATTTCAGGACTTTCTGTCCTGGTCTATTGATCTATTTGTCTGTTCTTACGATACTACCACATTGTTTTGGTTACTGTAACTTTATAGTAAATTTATTTTTGGCTGCGTTGGGTCTTCGTTGTTGCGTGTGGGCTTTCTCTAGTTGCGGCGAGTGGGGGCTACTCTTTGTAGCGGTGCACGGGATTCTTATTGTAGTGGCTTCTCTTGTTGCAGAACACAGGCCATAGAGTATGCGGGCTTCAGTAGTTGTGGTGCGTGGGCTCTGTAGTTGTGGCTCACGGGCTCTAGAGCGCAGTCTCAGTAGTTGTGGCGCACAGGCTTAGTTGCTCTGCAGCATGTGGGATCTTCCCAGACCAGGGATCGAACCCATGTCTCCTGCATTGGCAGGCAGATTCTTAACCACTGTGCCACCAGGAAAGTCCCTATAGTAAAATTTTGAAATCAGGTAGTATAAGTCCATCAGCTTTGTTTTATTTTTTTCCAAGATTGGGTTTTGTTTTTCCATATAAATTTTAATATCAACTTGTCAGCTTCTAAAAACAGCCTGTTGAGATTTTGATTGTGGTTGAATTGAATCTATGTTTATAAACTTTAAGAGAATTGAGTTTTTAAATCTATAAACATGGTACCTATCTCTCTACTTATTTTGGTCTTTTAAAATTTCCCTGTGAAATATTTCTGAGTTTTCAATGTATAGGTCTTATAGTAAGTACTAAAGTAATGTTATTGAATTAAAGGCTCTTCTTTCATTTACTACCAAAATGTGGTTTAAACCCTTTGAGCATTCCTCAGCACCTAGCCATCACCCTATAATTCCACCTCCATTACTCTGTTGAAACCACATATCCATAGCCATCAGTGGTCTCCTTATTATTTCTAAATCCTTATTTTTCCTTACCTCTCTGTAGCTGTTAAAGCCATTTACAACCTCCCCTTTGAAACTCTCTGTGCACTTGGCTTTCATTCTCCTTTAACTTCTCGTACTACCTATTCTGACTCTTCTTTCCTTGTTTACCCCCTAACCATAGGGGGTTGAGTATTCCATAAGACTCAGCACTCAACTGTTTGTCTTCTGTTCTGCTTGCTGCTTCTGCCTTATAGAACCACTGATTCATAACCTAAATATAAATTCAACCATCTTCCAAGTGTAGGATTTCAAAATTTATATATATCCCCATCCATCTATCTTTTGTTAAATGAGTGAGAAATTTTAAAATACTCTCAGCCCTAACCCTTTCTCTAAACATAAGTCATATAACTTCAAATGCCTGCTACACTCATGAGTCATCAATCACCAGCTCAATCTTAATATATGAATATCTAAACTTACTATCTTCTCTCCTCCCTATTATCTTCAGCTCCTCCTCCTAACCCCTAATTTTTTCCAGTAACACTGGCTCAAAATCTAGAAATCAAAATTGAGGCCTTTTTCATCTGTCATAGCCAATTAGTAAGGAAGTTTTTTCAGTGCTTTCCATTTAGTAGTTTTCACCTGTCCTTTCTTTTCCATCTCCAGTCACCCCTTTGAACTTTGCATAGAAACACGTCAAAAATTACTTCAAGCATCTTTTCTGACCACAATGGCATGAAACTAGAAATCAACCACAGAAAAAGAAATGAGAAAAAGCCAATTACATGAAGACTAAACAACATGCTACTTAAAAAAAACCAATGGGTCAATGAGGAAATTAAACAGGAAATTTAAAAATACCTTGAGACAAACGACAATGAAAACACAAGCATACAAAATCTATGAGATGTAGCAAAAGTAGTCCTTAAAGGAAGTTCATAGTGATACAGCCCTTCCTCAAAAAAACAAGAAAAATCTCAAATAAACAACTTGACCTACCACCTAAAAGAATCAGAAAATGAAGAACAAACAAAACGTAAAGTCAACAGAAGGGAGGCAATAATAAAGATCAGAGAGGAAATAAATAAAAATAGAGATTAAAAAACAATAGAAAAAAATCAATAAAACCAAGAGCTGGCTCTTTGACAGGTAAACAAAATTGACAAACCTCTGGCCAGGCTCACTGTGAAGAAAAGAGAAAGAATCCAAATAAACAAAATAATAAATGAAAAGGGAAAAATACCAACCAACATGGCAGAAATGCAAAAAACCATAAGAGAATACTGTGAACAATTATATGCCAGCAAATTCAACAACCTAGAAGAAACGGATGAGTTTCTAGAAACAATACAGCCCACCAAAAGTGAATCAAGAAGAAATAGGTAATTTGAACAGACTGATCACTAGAAGTGAAATAGAAACTGTAATTTAAAAAAAAAAACTCCCTACAAACAAAAGTCTAGGACCAGATGGCTTCACAGGCAAATTTTACCAAACATACAAAGAAGAACTTTTACTGATCCTTCTCAAACTATTCAAAAAGACTGAAGAGGAGGGAACACTCCCAAAGTCATTCTATGAAGCCACCATCACACTGATACCAAAACCAGACAAAGACATCACTAAAAGAGGAAATTACAGGCCAATATCTTTGATGAATATAGATGCAAAAATTCTCAACAAAATATTAGCAAACAGAATCCACAACACTTAAAAAAGATCATATGCCATGACCAAGTGGGATTCATCCCAAGTTCACAAGGGTGGTCCAACATATTCAAATCAATCAATGTGATACACCACATCAACAAAAAGAAAGACAAAAGCCACCTGATCATCTCAATAGATGCAGAAGAAGCATTTGACAAAATTCAACATCTATTCATGATAAAAAAAATCTTACCAAAGTGGGTATAGAGGGAACATATCTCAACATAATAAAAGCTATTTATGACAGCTAATATAATACATAACAGTGAAAGGCTGAAAGCCTTCTCGCTAAAATCTGGAACAAGACAAGAATGCCCACTCTCACCACTTCTATTCAACATAGTATTGGAAGTCCTAGCCACAGAAATCAGAAAAGAAAAAGAAATAAAAGGTATCCAAATTGGAAGGAAAGAGGTAAAATTGTCATTACATGCAGATAACATGATACTCTATATAGAAAACCCTAAAGACTCCACACAAAACTACTAGAACTGATAAACAAATTCAGCAAGGCAGCAGGATACAAGATTAACATACAGAAATTGGTTGCATTCCTTTACACTAACAATTAAATATCAGAAAGGAAACGTTAAAAAACAATAACTTTTAAAATCAAACCAAAAACAAAAAAACAAAAAAAACCCCTAGGAATAAACCTGACCAAGGAGGTGAAAGACTTATATATTGAGAACTATAAAACATTAATAAAGGAAATTAAAGATGATTCAAAGAAATGAAAAGATATCCCATGCTCTTGGGTTGGAAGAATTAATATTATTAAAATGGCCATACTACCCAAAGCAATCTACAGATTTAATGCTATGCTTATCAAATTACCCATGACATTTTTCACAGGACTAGAACAAATAATTCTAAAATTTATATGGAACCAATAAAGGACCCAGAATTGCCAAAGCAATCCTGAGGTAAAAGAACAAAGCAGGAGCCATAACCCTCCCAGACTTCAGACAATACTACAAAGCTACAGTAATCAAAACAGTGTGGTATTGGCACAAAAACAGACAGATGGATCAATGGAACAGAATAGAGAGCCCAGAAAAAAACCCACATGCCTATGGTCAATTAATCGTCAACAAAGGAGGCAAGAAAATACAATGGGAAAAAGACAGTCTCTTCAGCAAGTGGTGCTAGGAACGTTGGACAGCTGCATATAAATCAATGAATTTAGAATACACCATCACACCATACACAAAAATAAACTCAAAGTGGCTTAAGGACTTAAACATAAGACATGACACCATAAAACTCCTAGAAGAGATCACAGGCAAAACATTCCCTGACATAAAACGTACCAATGTTATTTTTAGGTCAGTTTCCCAAGGCAATAGAAATAAAAACAAAAATAAACAAATAGGACCTAATCAAACTTACAAGCTTTTGCACAGCAAAGAAAACCATAAACAAAATGAAAAGACAACCTACAGACTGGGAGAAAATATCTGCAAATGATGTGACCAACAAGGGCTTAATTTCAAAAAATATACAAACAGCTCATAAAACTCAACAACAACAACAAAACAATCCAATCAAAAAATGGGCAGAAGACCTAAATAGACATTTCTCCAAAGAAGAAATACAGATGGCCAATACACACATGAAAAGTTGCTTAACATCACTAATTATTAGAGAAATGCAAATCAAAACTCCAATGAGGTACCACCTCACACCAGTCAGAATGGCCATCATTAAAAATTCTACAAATAACAAATGCTGGAGAGGGTATGGAGAAAAGGGAACCCTCCTACACTGTTGGTGGGAATGTAAGTTGGTGTAGCCACTATGGAAAACAGCATGGAGGTTCCTCAAAAAACTAAAAATAGAGTTGCCATATGATCCAGCAATCCCATTACTGGGCATATATCTGGACAAAACTATAATTCAAAAAGATACATGCACCCCTATGTTCATCACTGTTCACAATAGCCAAGACATGGAAACAACCTATATGTCTATTGACAAATGAATGACAAATGAATACAATGGAATATTACTCAGCCATAAAAAAGAATGAAATAATGCCATTTGCAGCCACATGGATGTAACTAGAGATTATCCTAAGTGAAGTAAGTTAGAAAGAGTAAGACAAATACCATATGATATCACTTATATGTGGAATCTAAAATATGACAAAAATGAACCTATCTATGAAACAGAAACAGACTCACAGACATAGAGAACAGACTTGTGGTTGCCGGGGTGGGGGGTTGGGAGAGGGTTGGATTGGGAGTTTGGGATTAGCAGATGCAAACTGATATATATATAGAATGGATAAACAACAAGGTCCTACTGTATAGCACAGGGAAGTACTATATTCAATATCTTGTGATAAACCATAATGGAAAAGAATATGAAAAAAATTATATATGTATAACTGAGCCACTTTGCTGTACAGCAGTAATTAACACAACATTGTAATTCAACTATGCTTCAATAGAAAATAAACTTAAAAAAATTTAAAAATAGAATGGATAAACAACAAGGTCCTACTGTATAGCACAGGGAAGTATACTCAATATCTTGAGATAAATCATAATGGAAAAGAATCTAAAAAAGAATATATATATGTGTGCATACACATACACATATATATATAACTGGATCACTTTGCTGTACAGCAGAAATTAACACAACATTGTAAATCAACCATACTTATAAAAAAAGAAACACATCAATTATTACAATAATTTCCTAACTTACTTTCCTGTTTCTGGTCTTTTATCACTTTCAATTCAAACTTTACACCATTGATTAATCTTTTAAGATCATCACCTTTATCTTATCACTTCCCTACTCAAATATTAGTCTTCAGTGATCATTCACTTTTGAACTCCTTAACACTTTCCTTCCACATATATCAAATCCTTTGCCCAGGGATTTTTAGGTGTGTTTTTTATGATAATTCTACTATGTCTCCCAGATTTATTTCCATATCACTATAAAATTGTTTTAACTATATCCTTTTAGTAAGTTTTCATCCCTTTTTCAAAAGTGTCTTTGATTTTCTCACCCATTTATTTTTTCAAATTAACTTTAAAACATGTTAAATTATTTGAAAAAATTTTGTTGGAATTTTAGAATTCCATCAACTTTACAGATTTACTTAGGGAGAATTGAGATCTTTATAATATTTATTCCAGATTTCTATGTCTCTATTAAGTTTTATGCTTTTCTTCATGTTACCCCACACATTTTTATTGCTTCTATTCCTAAATATTTAATGGATTTTGTAATCATTATGAACAGATTATTTCTTTCTTCCTCCCTCCCTCCTTCTCTTTCTTTCTTCCTCTCTTTCCCTCTATTCCTTTCTTTCTTTTTCTCTTTCTTTCTTTCTCTTCCTCTACTTCCTTTTTAACTTCTTTAATTCAACTTACTGTGTTTGATTATATATAGATATAGAAACAAAGATATATAACTATGTGTGTGCAGTTTGTTTCATTTAAAAATAAACATTGGATGTAGAAACTTCTTCTTTCATTACATGGCTTGATTTCAGGTACCATACTTCAGACTGGGTATTTGGACGGCATAACCCAAATGATGGTTTATATTCATTGAGAATGTATGCAAATATCCAGCAAAACAGCTATATTTATTTCCTTCTGTTTCTTGTTTCTTGTACTGTCCTTCTGTTAAAGAAAATTAGAATATTTCTATTTTAATGAGTTAAAAAGAGTCCTAGTGTATTCATTTTCTTGAATGTTATTTACATAGAGTAAATCAAAAAAGATAGTGCTGAGAAAATATTTAGCACCTTTTATTTAAATGTGCTTCAAAGTGAGTATCAGTAAAATGGTGATTAGAAAAGAAGGAACACTTAAATAAATGTATTAGTTCTGTACCATAATTATCTCATTTGTCAGTACTGAAAAAAAAAAAAAGTATGCACATCCTCTTAAGTTTCCCTAGCACTAGAATTTGCCATCAAAGCCAGAGGCATTTGCATCCTACCGAGTGCATATTAGAGCAATCTAAAAAAGCTATTAAAATACATATACCCCAGTTTTGCCAAGATTGAGTAGTCCCATTCCTCCCAGGTCCTCCCTCTTACAAGTAAAAAACCCTGGACATACACAACATAAAAGATAGGAAACTCTGAAATAAGGTGAACTGCGTAGGGACCTCAGGACTTGAAGAACAACAGGGTGGTGAACTCCTGAGTTTCCGTGTTGCCTCCCATATATCCTGTACAAGGCATTGCCGAAGTCTCCAACCTGAAACCTCTAATATGCATAGGCAAAAAACAAAACAAAACAAAAACCAAACAACAAACAAACAAAAAACCTCCAAGAAAAATCTTTTTCCCTTAGCCAAAGGACTGGCCTACAACAGACTACCTTCTGGACAATACCCACCATACTCCAGCCAAATACCAATGGAAAAACCCCACTTCTCCTAAAAAATGTTCAAATGGCCCACAGGAAGGTATGAAAAGACAAAAAGGGGAAATAAACAGAAAACTAATAATAAAATGACAGACTTAAGACCTAACATCAATTATTATCTTAAATGCAAATAGTTTAAATACACCAGTTAAAAGACAGAGATCAGTTGAGTGGCTGAGAAATTATCATCCAAAAATACACTGTCTATGAGAAACTCACTTCAAATACAATGACACAGGTAGGTTTAAAGTAAAATAAAGATTGAGAGACATCAACAGATGATGGAAGAGGAAATCCCAGCCCTCATTCCCCCACAGAAACACAGATTTTACAATGATATAAGTTACAAAACACCTTTCTGAGAAGTTCAGAATCCAGTTAAGAAATTATAGTAGCCCGCGATTGGCCAAAAATCAAGTTCAGTTGCGCTGAAATGGGCAAGAAGAACAATTTCACTTTATTGGTATCAGTCTTTCCTTGAAGCTGGCACAGCTCAGCAGTGAGAAAAACTGTGACTCCTCCCTGGGGTTTGGGGGAAACGAGAAAGTGAGGTGAACATGCAACACTCCCAGCTTTTCAGTGTTGCAAATCAATTAATGTGCATTAATCCATCTTTAGAAAATACCACTGTGCATTAATTATGGACCAACCATGGGTTAAGTGTACTGTATGTAAGAGCAGTACTCCATGCATATGAGTGGTAATAAGAGTTCTATCCTAAGATACCCAGTGGTGCAAAAAAAAAGTAGATTAGATGCCATTAAGAAGGCACCTAATAGTATATAATGTAAGATGGCAACTGTATTAAAGAAAAAGGAAAATAATATTAATACCAAGAAATGTTGTTTCAAAAAAAGCTTCAAACTTAATCATCACAGCATGAACACAAAACAAAGGATCACTATTGGTCTGCTTGGCTTTTCTTTTTTTCCCCCCAAATGAGGATTTAATTCCAAATAATACAATAGAGCATGCAAATTATCTTCACATCAAGAGTACCCTAAGAAAAACAAAATCCATGGCACAGACACTGTACAAGGGTACAGGGCTAGGCTCTGAGGGGCCCAAACCCCATTTTGCCAAATTGATTTTCTAGCATTGAAGGGAGTAAGGGGTTACCACCTAACAGAATGATGGACAAAAATCACATGATCATCTCAATAGATGCAGAAAACACATTTGACAAAATTCAATACCCTTTCATGATAAAAACTCTCAACATACTAGGTATAGAAAGAATTTATCTCAACACAACACAGCCCATACAAGACAAGCTCATAGTTGCTTTGAACTTTTGATTCTTTCAGTTTTATTCTTTAGGAATTTTGTTGTTATTTAGCATTGAAATACTACAATATCTCTGAAGTTACGTTTATTGAAATTTTATAAGGAAGAACACTATGTAAGCCTGAAAGATATAGATAATCATTAATGGTCCTTACTTATGATTAATCTTTTGGATTAAAAAAAATATCACATAGGAATTGTATGTAGTTATGTGTTCTGCAAAGCACCTATTGTTTTATGTTCTTTTTCTTTTACTCTGAACTTAATATATTTGTATTTGAATTTTAGAAGTCAAGTAAATCGAACTTGCACAGAGTTCTTGACTAAGAAAATAAATAGTTTAAATTTTTTTAATAAAAAAACAATTTATAAAGAAAAGTAAAATAATAGAAAGAGACATACCATGTAAACATTAATTTTTTTAAAAGCAGAAGTGGTTATATTAACATAAGATAAGATAGACTTCAGAGCAATGAAAATTATGAAACAAAGAGGGACATTACATATGATAAAAAGATTAATCCACTGGGAAGACTTAGTCTTACATGTGTTCACACCAAATGACAGAGCTGCACAACCTTGAAACAAAAACTGATAGGGTAAAAGCAGAAATAGAAAAATCCACAATCATACATTGCAGACTTCAACATCCCACTCCCAGCAATTACTACTAAACAACTAGATGGAAAAACCAGCAAAGATATATAAGAGCTGAACAACACAATCAGTCAACAGAATCTAATTGAAATATACAGAACACTCTACCTAAACAGCAAAATACACATTTTTTTCCTAGTGCCCATGCAACCTTCACCAAGATAGACCATATCCTGGGCCACAGAACAAACATCAATACACTTGAAAGAATTAAAATCATATAGAGTATACTCCCTAACCACAATGGAACTGAAGTAGAAATCAATTAATAGAAAAACAATAGGAAAGTCTTCACACACTTGGAAATAAAATAACACACTTCTAAATAATCCATGAGTCAAAAATGAAGTCTCAAAGAACAATCTGAAACACACAGAACTAAATGAAAGTGAAAATACAGCATATGAAAATATGTGGGATGCAGCTAAAGCAGTGCTGAGTATTAAATGCTAATGTTAGGGAAAAAAAGAAATCTCAAATCGATAATCTAAGTTCCTATCTCAAGTAACTAGAAAAAGAAGACAAAATAAAATTAAGCAAGCTGAAGGAATAAAATGATGAAGAGCAGAAATCAATGTAATTGAAAATAAGAAAATAAAGAAAATCAATAAAACAAAAAGCTTGTTCTTTTAAAAAAAATGAATAAAATTGATAAATCTCTAGCAATACCAACAAAGATAAAAAGAGAGACTAGCAATTAAACAAGGAATATCACTACAGATACAGCAGCCAATAAGACGAAAATAATTTTTAGGGTTCCTCAGAAAAACAAAACCAATAGAATGTGTATATATATAAAAATATTTATTTTAAGGAATTGACTCGTGATTATGGAGGCTGGCCAGTCCAAAATCTACACGGTGGGCCAGCAGGCTGGAGAGAAAAGCCAACGCTACAGCTCAAGTCCAAAAGCTATCACAGTAAAGACCCAGAAAAGGGCCAATGTTGCAGTTCAAGTGTGAAGGCAGTCAGGCTGGGGGCCCAGGAAGGAGCTGATGTTGCAGTCCAAGTTCAAAAGCCATCTTATGCACTATTTTTCCTCAGTCAGCAGAGGTAAGTCTCTTTAACTTATTCAGGCTTTTAACTGATTGGATGAAGCCCACCCACATTATGGAGGGCAATCTACTTTACTCAAAATGCAGCAATTTAAATGTTAATCTCATCCAAAAACATCCTTACAGAAATATCAAGAATAGTGCTTGACCAAATGTCTGGGCACTGTGGTCCAGGAAAGTTGACAAACATAAAATTAACCATAACAACTATGAACAACTTTATGCTCATAAATTCAAAAACATAAAAGAAATGAACCAACTTCTCAAAAATCACAAACTCCCAAAACTCAACCAAGATGAAATGGAAAACCTAAGTCCCATAACGATTAAGGAATTCATAATTAAAAAGCTCCCCCCCTGGGGTTTCTCTGGTGGCACAGTGGTTAAGAATCTGCCTGCCAATGCGGGGGACACGGGTTCGAGCCCTGGTCTGGGAAGATCCCACATGCCGCAGAGCAACTAAGCCCATGAGCCACAACTACTGAGCCTGCGCGTCTGGAGCCTGTGCTCTGCAACGGGAGAGGCTGCGACAGTGAGAGGCCCACCGCGATGAAGAGTGGCCCCCACTCGCCGCAACTGGAGAAATCCCTTGCACAGAAACGAAGACCCAACACAGCTAAAAATAAATAAAATTAAATTAAAAAAAAAAAGCTCCCCCCCCATCCCGCCAAAATCACTGGGCCCAGATAGATTCACTGGAGAATTCTATCAAACGTTTCAAGAATTAACACCAATTGTACACAATCTGTTCCAGAAAATAGAAGAGGAGGAACACCTCCCACCTCATTTTTTGAGATTACTATTACACTGATACCAAAGTCAAATAAAGACAGTACCAAAAAAAAAAAAAAACAAAAACCAAAACTACAAACCAATAACTCTCATGAGATATTAATGGTCTTATTAATACCAGGCCTGAGAATTTCTCCCATAGAAATAAGCCATCAGGGTATATAAAAACATATAAATATTTACTGAATTTGTTCTAAGTGGCAAAACCTAGAAACAAAGTGACTACCCATCAATTTGGTAGTGATAGAAAAATTATGATATACAATATGTATCCATTAAAAAATGAATTGGAGCTATACTAGTTAGCTTGAAGTGATTTTCACAAAGTTGAGTAAGAAAAATGAGATGAAGAAAAATATGTGTCATATAATTCCCTTTTAATAAATCAAATAATGACAAACTCCTATTTGATTGTGAGTATATGTATGTATGTATATGAGTTTATATGCCTTCTTATGATAATATGAGCATAGAAAAAATATGGAAACATACATATCAGGTTGTTGATGTGAGTTACCTGGGGAGAAAGAGGGTTTGGGGACATCAATGTGGTAGAATAGGGAAGAAAAGTAGAGCAAAGAAAAAGAGGAAAAGAAAAAAAGATAGACTGCATTGAAATGTATATAATATGATTAAAATTATGCCTTTATGTAAGGTGATATGTCTGATTGGTACTTTTTTCCATTATGCTTTGTAACAGATTACTGATAGTATATAAAAGGTATAGATTTTTGTATTTATATTGGGTTGGCCAAAACCTTCGTTTGGGTTTTCATAACATCTTTTTCCATAACATCTTATGGAAAAACCTGAACTAACGTTTTGGCCAACTCAGTATTTACATCTGGCTCCCATACTGAATGAAATACCTCATGAATTCTAATAGATTTTTCCATTGATTTTCTTGGCTAAACAATCATATAAGTTGAATATAAAATATTGGATCTGTATTTCTAGCTTGTTGCTTCTTTTGCTTTTTCTTCTTTGATTAGCTTAAAACTTCAGCTTCCAAAATAATACTAAAGAACATTGGTTTTCTCAATCATCCTTGTTTTATTTCTCTAATCTAGGGTTTACCGTTAAGTACAATGTTGGTTACAAGTTTGAGATAGTTTTTTTTTTTTTTTTTTGGAGGTGTGTGTGTGCATTTTATCAGGGAAAGATGCTGAACTTCAATGACTGCCCTTTTGGTATCTACCAATACAACACATTTTTTTAGTCCCTTGACTTATTTACATGATAAATCATATGAATAGCTTTCTTAATATTAAGCCATCATTGAATTTTATGAAATAAATTCTATATGGTAATTGTTTATTTATTTAATCTATTTCTAGGTTTAATTTGTTAATATTTTATTTAGAAGTTGTTCCAAATCAGATGATGAATTCTATATAGTTTTCTTTTATGCATAATTTTTGTCAGATTTTGATATGAATTATTCAAGTGAACTAAGATGCTCCCATAATTTTTCTGTGCTCAGAAATACTTTTAAAAGCATATGAGTTATCTGTTTTTGACAGTTTGATAGCAACAACCATTAAAACCCTTAAGGCCTAGTACATTTTATAGAGGTAAATTTTAATAAATTTTGCAATTTGTTACATGATTATTTCTCTTCTTGAGTCAATTTTGATAATTTATATTTTCTTAGAAAATCATTCATTCCATCAAAATAATCTTAACAGATGACCCCATTTTTCAAGAGAAGCTAGAAATTGTTTTATTAACATTCCTTTTACTAAAAATAATTTTAGTCTTACATTAATGTTAATATTTTATATAACCATAGTACAATTATCAAAAGCAGAAATTAACAATGATATAACACTATTAAATATTGAACAATTAAGTACATAATTCTTTATATAATTAAAATTGTGATGTTATATGAAGGAGCTATGCAGGATGTTATAAGAGGTATCCTAACAGTCTATGGGAAGGAGAGAAAGCATCTTTGAGGAAGGGACATGAATCAGTGAGAATACTAGTAAGAAAGTCTATGGTTCTAATCAGACCTGAGGCCAAATCTATGGTTTCTTTTGTGTTTAAGCTAGTGTGAGTTGGGTGTCTGTTGCTTATATCTGAGAATTCTAACTAACATGCCATTTAAGGCTAAATAAGATGTAAAATCAGTTTTGTTCAAGATACTTAAAGAGAAGGCCATAACTATTAGAGTTTAGGTTGCTATTTGAAGTTAATTTCAGATTGCAATTCATTTTTTCTCAGGTAATTTTTTTCAAGTTCATTCCCTAAAGAAAATGTAATAATTCAGTCAGAGCTACACATTTTTTTGCTTAAAAAAACAGAAAGAGTACACATTAGATAAAGCTAATTATCTATTAAGACATAACTATTTC
Source organism: Balaenoptera borealis (assembly GCF_965194805.1). NCBI lineage: Eukaryota > Metazoa > Chordata > Mammalia > Artiodactyla > Balaenopteridae > Balaenoptera > Balaenoptera borealis. The sequence continues at coordinate 40,476,646 of NC_138866.1, read as the reverse complement.
AAGTATTTATAGATAACTTTACATAATACCTAAGAACACTTTTCAAATTATCATCTGCACATACACTTACAAAGTGTATATACTACATGCTACATAGCAATTTAGTAAACATTTATAGATCACTTATTAAGAACCAGGCCTTAGGGATATAAAGATTAAAGACCAAGTCCTGAACTCAAGGAGCTCATATTTAGGATTATGAGAAAAGTTCTCAGGAAAAATTGAATCCCATAAAACAGTAGTGCTAGACACTGGTGACATAAAAATGATTAAGAGCTAGTCTTTGATCTGTAGGATTGACTAGCTTACTGGCCTAGTTAGCTTATGCCATTTACCTTTCTCCAACAAATATTTATTGAGCACCTACAAGGGATACATACCATGCTAGATTATATCTGAGGTAGCAGTAGCAAACAAATTAGATATAGTCAAGTGGGGGAAACAGGAAACACTCAAGAATTATAAATATAATTAAAGCATTATTGCATTTGGGGATCCTTAGATACCTAGAGCATAATCCTTGTCCTTGTGGAACTCAAGTCTAATTTTACAAATAGATAAATAGTAAGTGAATATTTTAAAAGCTTTGTTAAGGGGTATGAACAAAGTATTTTTGAAGCATATAAGCTGAGATATGCTTAGTGAAATTAGAGAATGTTTTGCAGAAATGTCTTTGAGCTGAGTTGTAAAGGATAAGTAGGAGTAAGTTGCATGAGTATTTTAATCAATGGAAGCAAATAAGAAAATTTTCTCCCCATAATTTTCTAATCACAAAGAAAAAGATGTACACTATGTATTGATTTTGTTTTTGTAGGCATGGAATATTAATTACATTTCTGCTTAAGCTATCTGTTAGACATACACTCATAATAAGTTATTCTTGTTGTGTAATGTTGAAATAAAAAACATTTGTATTATAGTCTTAACTGTGTTTTTAAGACCAGGTTGGTTCTGTGTATGAATAAACTCAGGTTCTTATAGAGGTGTTACTATTACTGTGGAGGATTAATTTTTGTTTCACTCAGATAAAATACACTACTATTTTCCCTCTCTTTTCTTCCTCTCATTCACCATGCTCTGCCCACAATGAATTCCACCTCCTAGAAATGCCAAGCTGCTACCTCAGGACCTATGCCCATTTTATAGCCATTACCTAGAACATTTAAAGTATTTATGCAAGTTTTGTGTACTGGCTATCACTCCCACTCAGTAGACCATAACAAACATTTTTTGAATTAATTATTATTAGGTTTGCCATATTTTGAAATCCCATTATTCAGATCCTTTTATTTTTCTACCCAGCAAGTACAGAGAGTAAGAAAGAGACAGACTAATTCAAAAGATGTAGGCTATTATTAATTATAAAAAACTCAATGCACAATTCAAGTATTTTAAAATCATCAGAATTATTATGAAGGGCAAATGAATAAAAATGAGATTAGGGAGTAAATATTTTAATGTTACTCTTTTATTATGTGTTGGCAGACAGAATTATTACTTCCTTGGCTAGGAAAAACATGCATAACTTTTGCAAGTTATTGTTTTTCACACCCATTTGGACCATGTTACAACTGAACTAATATAAAATGCTTTCCTATTGAATAGTTACTTTATTACTGGACAGACTCTGAAAGATAATTTTAAATATCTTTTGTCTCTATCATTTGATGTGTTTAGCATTTCTTAATACATGTTTTTAAATCTGAACATGTTCAAATTATCATGTTATACATGAAAATCTCTATCATCTATCTCTAAACAAATTGACCACCATTCTTCAAGCACTTACCATGAGCTAAGCACCAAGCCAAAAACTTTAATACTCCCAACAATCCTCTTTGATAGGTAGGATCATCAACCCCATTTTAAAAATGAGGAAACTGAAGCAAAGATGACAAATGATTGGCTCAGAGTCACACTTTGGCATGAATCTTTCAGTGTTTAAACCCAGAGAGGAACTCCAGGGTCCACACTCTCAGCCAGTATTCAATACTCCATCCAACATTCCTCTGCTATACTCTCTGTGATTCATCAACCTGGAGCTACAAATACTTCATGAGAAAACACTTCCTAAAACACACCAAAAAAAATCTTAAAAAGTGAGCTGATACTTTGGCAAAATAACCTTCTAAAAAGTACAGTAGTTTAAAGTTCTAAAATGAGTATCATATTCATATTAAATCAAAAAAGGTACACTATTAAAAAAATAATGTTTTAAGAGACAAATTCTCAGAAGGCTATTAACATCAGAATACAAAATGATGTATCTAGAAGAAGAACTGCTGTGCTGCAAACAACCTGGGTGTGAGTCAGAGAATATTAGGAGAGGCCTGTCCACCATGGATATAGATTTGATTGCATGTGACTTGTGTCAACTTTGGAGAAATCAAGAGCAAAATATAAAAGCAAGGCAGTGGGAATGTTTCTAAATGAGCCATTCAACCTCTAAGGCAAGTTATATGGCAGCAATTGAAATTCAACTGAAATTCAAATTCAAATTCAACATGCAAGCCAGGGGCAGAGTCAAGATGGTGGCATGGGAAGATGCGGAGTTCGCATCTCCCCACAGCTAGGGCACGTGCGGGATGCTGGTGGGGGACCTCAATGTCCAAGGAGATGGGAGGAAACCCTGAGCAACTGGGTAGGACGTGGTGGGGAGTTGCGGGGGGAGGAGAAGTGGAGGTTAGACAGGACCAGTGCCCCTGAGGGGTGGCTGGGAGAGGGGAGGGGTTCCCTAGCCTGGAGGAACCCTCGGGGGCTTGGAGGATCAGGGGGCAGTGCACCTAGTGTTTGCCCTGCCCAATTGGGCCCCCAGAAGCCTGCTGGGCTCCCAGACCAGGTCCTCTGCTCTCTGAGGCCCCCTCTGGGCCGTGTTGTTCCTAGGGGCATAGGAGGGAGGTGGGGGGAGGAGAGGCGGACAGGGAGGGGCCCTCCTGATCAGAGGATCAAGGGAAGCATGGAAGGCATTTCCCCCACCCACTTGGCCCCGAGAACCCCTTTGGGCTTCCGGGTCTGGTCCCTGCCTTCTGGGGCCCTCTCTAGCCGCGTGGGTCCTAGGGGCACAGGATGTGGGGAAGAAGAGAGGCCAATGAGGCGAGACCCTCTGGGATTGGAGGATCAGGGGAACGCGCCTAGCATTTCCCCACACATACTTGGGCCCAGGGAGCCTGCTGGGGTCCTGGACCTGGTCCTCTGCCCTCCAAGGCCAGAGGCACTTGTGAGCCCCTCCTGCTGCGTTGAGCCTACACTCCACCCCCCAGCCCTCCAGGGCCTTTTCCGGTCCTGTGGGTCCTAGGCATAGGCCCTGTCCACCACCTAAACCACGCCCCTGCCTAAGCCCTGCCCCTCACAGCCAAAGGCTTTTCTGGATTTTTTTTCCTCCTCTTTTCTGCTATTGTTGTTCTGTTTTACCTTCTGGTTGTTGTTTCATCTAAATTTTTTTTTCAAATTTATTTATTTATATTTATTTTTGGCTGTGTGGGGTCTTCGTTTCTGTGCGAGGGCTTTCTCTAGTTGCGGCAAGCAGGGGCCACTCTTCATCGCGGTGCGCGGGCCTCTCACTATCACGGCCTCTCTTGTTGCAGAGCACAGGCTCCAGATGCGCAGGCTCCGTAGTTGTGGCTCACAGGCCTAGTTGCTCCGCGGCATGTGGGATCTTCCCAGACCAGGACTCGAACCCGTGTCGCCTGCATTGGTAGGCAGATTCTCAACCACTGCGCCACCAGGGAAGCCCTCATCTACATTTTTATTTTGTTATTTGTTCTAACATTTCTGTTAGTTTTCTAATCTTATTTTTTACTCTTTGTTATTTTCTTTTCTTTTTGCTGCCTTGTGTGGCTTGTGGGATCTTGGTTTCACAAGCCAGGGGTCAGGCCTGAATTCCTGTGGTGGGAGCTCTGAGTCCGAACCACTGGACTAACAGAGAACCTCAGACCCCAGGGAATATTCATTGGAGTGAGGACTCCTGGAGGTCCTCATTTCACACCAAGACCCAGCTCTACCCAACAGCCTGTAAATTCCAGTGCTGGAAGCTTCAGGCCAAACAGCTAGTAAGATAGGAACACAATCCCACCCATCAAAAAAAAAAAAAAAATGAGACGACAAAAAAATATGCCACAGATGAAGGAGCAAGGTAAAAACCTACAAGACTAAATAAATGAATAGGAAATAGGCAACCTACCTGAAAAAGAATTCAAAGTAATGATAGTAAAGATGATCCAGAATCTTGGAAATTGAATGGAGGTACAGATCGAGAAAATACAAGAAATGTTGAACAAAGATCTAGAAGAACTAAAGAACAAACAAACAGAGATGAAAAACACAATAACTGAAATGAAAAATACACTAGAAGGAATCAATAACAGAATAACTGAGGCAGAAGAACAAATAAGTGAGCTGGAAGACAGAATGGTGATAATAACTGCCGAGGAGCAGAATAAAGAAAAAACAACGAAAAGAATTGAAGACAATCTCAGAGACCTCTAGGACAACACTAAACCCACCAATATTCGAATTATAGGGGTCCCAGAAGAAGAGGAGAAAAAGAAAGGGTCTCAGAAAATATTCGAAGAGATTATAGTGGAAAACATCCCTCCCAAATCCAGGAAGTGAAGAGAGTCCCATATAGGATAAACCCTAGGAGAAACACATGAAGAAACATATTAATCAAACTAACAAAACTTAAATTCTAAGAAAAAATATTAAAAGCAGCAAGGGAAAAAATAACATACAAAGGAATCCCCAATAAGGTTATGAGCTGATTTCTCAGCAGAAACACTGCAGGCCATAAGGGAGTGGCAGGATATACTTAAAGTGATGAAAGAGAAAAACCTACAACCAAGGTTACTCTACCCAGCAAGGATCTCATTCAGATTTGACGGAGAAATTAAAAGCTTTACAGACAAGCAAAAGCTAAGAGAATGCAGTACCACCAAACCAGCTTTACAACAATGCTAAAGGAACTTCTCTAGATGGGAAACACAAGAGAAAAAAAGACCCACAAAAACAAACCCAAAACAATTAAGAAAATGGTAATAGGAACATACTTATCAATAATAACCTTGAATGTAAATGGATTAAATGCTCCACCCAAAAGACACAGACTGGCTGAATGGATACAAAAAAAGTCCCATATATATGCTGTCTACAAGAGACCCACTTCAGACCTAGGGACACATACAGACTGAAAGTGAGGGGATGGAAAAAGGTATTCCATGTAAATGGAAATCAAAAGAAAGCTGGAGTGGCAATACTCATATCAGATAAAATAGACTTTAAAATAAAGACTGTTATAAGAGATAAGGAAGGATACTACATAATGATCAAGGGATCAATCCAAGAAGAAGATATAACAATTATAAATATTTATGCACCCAACATAGGAGCACCTCAATACATAAGGCAAATGCTAACAACCATAAAAGGGGAAATCAACAGTAACACAATCATAGTAGGGGACTTTAACACCCCACGTATACCAATGGACAGATCATCCAAACAGAAAATAAATAAGGAAACAAAAGCTTTAAGTGACACAGTAGACCAGATATATTTAATTGATATTTATAGGACATTCCACCCAAAAGTGGCAGAATACACACTCTTCTCAAGTGTACATGGAACATTCTCCAGGATAGATCACATCTTGGGTAGCAAATCAGACCTCGGAAAATTTAAGAAAATTCAAATGATATCAAGCATCTTTTCTGACCACAATGCTATGAGATTAGAAATCAATTACAGGAAAAAAACTGTAAAAAACACAAAAACATGCAGGCTAAAGAGTGTGCTACTAAATAACCAAGAGATCACTGAAGAAATCAAAGAAGAAATTTAAAAATACATAGAAACAAGTGACAATGAAAACACGATGACCCAAAACCTATGGGACGCGCAAAAGCAGTTCTAAGAGGGAAGTTTATAGCAATTCAATCTCACCTCAAGAAACAAGAAAAATCTCAAATAAACAATCTAACCTTACACCTAAAGCAACTAGAGAAAGAAGAACAAAGAAAACCCAAAGTCAGTAGAAGGAAAGAAATCATAAAGATCACAGCAGAAATAAATAAAATAGAAATGAAGAAAACAATAGCAAAGATCAATAAAACTAAAAGTTTGTTCTTTGATAAGATAAACAAAATTGATAAACCTTTAGCCAGACTCATCAAGAAAAAAAGGGAGGGGATACAAATCAATAAAATTAGAAATGAGAAAGGAGAAATCACAACTAACACCATAGAAATACAAAGGAGTATAAGAGTCTACTACAAACAACCATATGCCAATAAAATGGACAACAACGAAGAAATGGACAAATTCGTGGAAACGTACAATTTTCCAAGACTGAACCAGGAAGAATTAGAAAATATAAACAGACCTATCACAAGTAATGAAATTGAAACTGTAATTAAAAATCTTCCAACAGAACAAAAGTCCAGGACGACATGGCTTCACAGGCAAATTCTATAAAACATTTAGAGAAGAGCTAAGACTCATCCTTCTCAAACTCTTCCAAAAAATAGCAGAGGGAGGAACACTCCCAAATTCGTTCTACAAGGCCACCATCACCCTCATACCCAAACCAGAAAAAGATACTACAAAAAAAGAAAATTACACACCAATATCACTGATGAACATAGATGCAAAAATCCTCAACAAAATACTAGCAAACAGAATCCAACAACACATTAAAAGGATCATACACCAGGATCAAGTGGGATTTATCCCAGGAATGCAAGGATTCGTCAATATACGCAAATCAATCAATGTGATACACCATATTAACAAATTAAGAAATAAAAACCATATGATCATCTCATCTCAATAGATGCAGAAAAAGCTTCTTGACAAAATTCAATGATTTATGATAAGAACTCTCCAGAAAATGGGCATAGAGGGAACTTACCTCAATATAATAAAGGCCATATATGCCAAACCCACAGCAAACATCACTCTCAATGGTGAAAACTTGAAAGCGTTTCCACTAAGATCAGGAACAAGACAAGGATGTCCACTCTCGCCACTATTATTCAACATAGTTTTGGAAGTCCTAGCCACGGCAATCAGAGAAGAAAAAGAAATAAAAGGAATACAAATTGGAAAAGAAGAAGGAAAACTGTCACTGTTTGCAGATACAATACATAGAAAATCCTAAAGATGCCATCAGAAAACTACTAGACCTAATCAATGAATTTGGTAAGGTTCCAGGATACAAAATTAACACACAGAAATCTCTTGCATTCCTATACACTAACAACAAAAGATCAGAAAGAGAAATTAAGGAAACAATCCCATTTACCACTGCAACAAAAAATAAAACACCAGGGCTTCCCTGGTGGCGCAGTGGTTGAGAATCTGCCTGCTAATGCAGGGGATACAGGTTCGAGCCCTGGTCTGGGAAGATCCCACATGCCGCGAAGCAACTAGGCCCGTGAGCCACAACTGCTGAGCCTGCGCGTCTGGAGCCTGTGCCCTGCAACGGGAGGGGCAGCGATAGTGAGAGGCCCGCGCACTGCGATGAAGAGTGGCCCCCGCACCACGATGAAGAGTGGCCCCCGCTTGCTGCAACTAGAGAAAGCCCTCGCATGAAATGAAGACCCAACACAGCTAAAAATAAATAAATAAATAAATAAATAAAGTAGCTATAAAAAAAAAAAAGAGGGAAGGGATTAAAAAAATGAAATAGGTCATGTTTGAAACATAGTTTTTTCTTAATTTGGAGAAAAATGTCTTAGAAAAAACCACAAAAATGAATAAATTATCAAAGATAAAAAATAAAAAAAAATTTTAAAAATAAAATAAAATAAAATACCTAGAAATAAACCTGCCTAGGGAGGCAAAGACATGTACTCAGTAAACTATAAAACACTGATGAAAGAAATCAAAGATGACATAAACAAATGGAGAAATATACCATGTTCTTGGACTGGAAGAATCAATATTGTGAAAATGACTATATTACCCAAAGCTATCTACAGATTCAATGCAATCCCTATCAAACTACCAATGGCATTCTTCACAGAATTAGAACAAAAATTTTTACAATTTGTATGGAAACACAAAACCTCCTGAATAGCTAAAGCAATCTTGAGAAAGAAAAAAGGAGCTGGAGTAATCAGGCTCCCTGACTTCAAACTATACTACAAAACTACAGTAATCAAGACAGTATGGTACTGGCACAAAAAAATACATAGAACAATGGTACAGGATAGAAATCCCAGAGATAAACTCATGCACATATGCTCACCTAATGTGTGACAAAGGAGGCAAGAACATACAATGGAGAAAAGACAGCCTCTTCAATAAGTGGTGCTGGGAAAACTTGACAGCTACAATGTAAAGAATGAAATTAGAACACACCCTAACACCATACACAAAAATAAACTCAAAATGGATTAAAGACCTAAATGTAAGACCAGACAGTATGAAATTCTGAGAGGAAAACATAGGAAAAACACTCTTTGACATAAACCACAGCAAGATGTTTTTTGACCCACGTCCTAGAGTAATGAAAATAAAAACAAAAATAAACAAATGGGACCTAATGAAACTTAAAAGCTTTTGCACAGCAAAGGAAACCATAAACAAGACGAAACGACAACCCTCAGAATGGGAGAAAATATTTTCAAGTGAAGCAACTGACAAAGGATTAATCTCCAAAATTTACAAGCAGCTCATGCAGCCCAATATCAAAAAAACCCAAATAACCCAATCCAGAAATGGGCAGAAGACCTAAAGAGACATTTCTCCAAAGAAGACACACAGATTGCCAACAAACACATGAAAGGATGCTCAACATCACTAATCATTAGAGAAATGCAAATCAAAACTACAATGAGGTATCACCTCACACCAGTCAGAATGGCCATCATCAAAAACTCTACAAACAATAAATGCTGGAGAGGGTGTGGAGAAAAAGGAGCCCTTTTGTACTGTTGGTGGGAATGTAAATTGATACAGCCACTATGGAGAACAGTATAGAGAGAGGTTCCTTAAAAAACTAAACATAGACTACCATATAACCCAGCAAATCCCACTATTGGGCATATACCTTGAGAAAACCATAATTCAAAAGGACACATACCCCAATGTTCACTGCAGCACTATTTACAATAGCCAGGATATGGAAACAACCTAAATGTCCAATGATAGATGAATGGATAAAGAAGATATGGTACATATATACAATGGAATATTACTCAGCCATAAAAAGAAATGAAATTGAGTTATTTGTAGTGAGGTGGATGGACCTAGAGTCTGTCATACAGAGTGAAGTAAGTCAGAAAGCGAAAAACAAATACCATATGCTAACACATATATATGGAATCTAAAAAAAAAAAAAGGTTCTGCAGAACCTAGGGGCAGGACAGGAATAAAAACGCAGACATAGGGAATGGACTTGAGGACGTGGGGAGGGGGAACAGTAAGCTGGGATGAAGTGAGAGAGTGGCATGGACATATATACACTACCAAATGTAAAATTGATAGCTAGTGGAAAGCAGCCACATAGCACAGGGAGATCAGCTCAGTGCTTTGTGTCCACCTAGAGGGGTGGGATAGGGAGGGAGGGAGGGAGATGCAAGAGGGAGGAGAGATGGAGATATATGTATATGTATGGCTGATTCACTTTGTTATACAGCAGAAACTAACACACCATTGTAAAGTAATTATACTCCAATAAAGATGTAAAAAAAAAGTGGTACATGTATACAATGGAATATTACTCAGCCATAATAAGGAACGAAATTGGGTCATTTGTAGAGACGTAAATGGACCTAGAGTCTGTCAAACAGAGTGAAGTAAGCCAGAAAGAGAAAAACAAATATCATATATTAACGCATATATGTGGAATCTAGAAAAACGGTACAGATGAACCTATTTGCAGGGCAGGAACAGAGACGTGGACGTAGAGAATGGACATGTACGCACAGTTGGGGAAGGGGAGGGTGGGATGAATTGGAAGATTAGGTTTGACATAAATACACTATCATGTGTAAAATAGATAGCTAGCGAGAACCTGCTGTATAGCACAGGGAGCTCAGCTTGGTGCTCTGTGATGACCTAGATGGGTGGGATGTGGGGGTGGGAGGGAGGTCCAAGAGGGAGGGGATATAGATATACATATAGCTGATTCACTTCATTGTACAGCAGAAACACAACATTATAAAGCAATTATACTCCAATTAAAAAAAAAAAACATGAAAGCCAGGTTTCTACATTGTTCATTCATTCCTTCAAAATATCAGAAAAACTTTATTTTTAAAACAGTAATAATACCACTTCAAATTATTAACAATCTCTGGTCAGCTAGCAGTTATTAAAGCTCTAGTCAGCCACCTGTTTAGACTCCTGAAATTATAGTACCTTTTCAGTCACAATAAATAAAAAATTAATATTTATATTTTCCATTACCCAAAAAAGATTTATAATCCTGCATACAGTAAGGTAATAGAAAGCTTAAAGCTGTGTGTGTGTGTGTGTACGCGTATGTGTATGTATTGTTCAAATTTTCTCTCTACTGATTTTTTTAAAAATTTTATTATTTTATTTATGGCTGTGTTGGGTCTTCGTCTCTGTGCGAGGGCTTTCGCTAGTAGCGGCAAGCAGGGGCCACTCTTCATCGTGCTGCGCGGGCCTCTCACTAACGCGGCCTCTCTTGTTGCAGAGCACAGGCTCCAGACGCGCAGGCTCAGCAATTGTGGCTCACGGGCCCAGTTGCTCCGCGGCATGTGGGATCTTCCCAGACCAGGGCTCGAACCCATGTCCCCTGCATTGGCAGGAAGATTCTCAACCACTGCGCCACCAGGGAAGCCCCTCTACTGATTTTTTAATAGATATTTTTAGAGCAGTTTTAGGTTCATAGCAAAACTGAGCAGAAGGTAGAAAGATTTCCCTACCCCAACACATTCATGGCCTCCTCCGTTATCAACATCCACCACCAGAGTGGTACATCTGTTATAATCAATGAAGTTACATTGACACATCTTTATCACCCAAAGTCCACAGCTTACATTAGGGTTCACTCTTTGTGTTGTATATTCTATTGGATTGAACAAATTCATAATGACATGTATCCATCATTATATTATCATACAGAGTCTTTTCACTGTCCTAAAAATCCTCTGTTCTCTGCCTATTCATCCTTCCCTACCTCCTGACCCCACACAACCACTACTAGTTTTACTATCTCCACAGTTTTGCCTTTTCCAGAATGTCATATAGTTGGAATTGTATGGTATGTAGTTTATCCAGGCTGGCTTCTTTTACTTAGTAATATGCATTTAAGTTTCCTCCATGTCTTTTCATAGCTTTTTAACACTGAATAACCTTCCATTGTCTGGATGTACCACAGTTTACTTATCTACTCACCTACTCCTTAAAGGACATCTTGGTTACTTCCAAGTTTTGGCAATTATGAATAAAACTACTGTAATCCAGGTACAGGTTTGTGTGGACATAATTTGTACTTCCTTTGGGAAAATACCAAGAAGCACTATTGCTGGATCATATGGTAAGTGTATGCTAAAGTGTCTTCCAAAGTGGCTGTACCAGTTGGCATTCCCACCAGCAATGAATGAGAGTTCCTGTTGCTCCACTTCTTTGTCAGTTGTCAATGTTCTGGATTTTGGCCATTTTGGTCAAATGTTCTGGATTTGGTGTTGTCAATGTTCTGGATTTTGGCCATTTTGATAGGTGTACAGTGGTATCACATTGTTGTTTTAACTTGCATTGGTCTGATGACATATGCTGTGGAGCATCTTTTCATATGCTTATTTGCCATCTATATATCTTCTCCGTGAGGTGTCTGTTCAGATCTGCAGCCCATTTTTTAATTGAGTGGTTTGTTTTCTTATTGTTGAGTTTTAGGAGTTCTTTGTATGTTCCGGATAACACTCCTTTATCAGATATGTCTTTTGCAAATATTTTCTCCCAGTCTATGGCTTGTCTTCTCATTCTCTTGACAGTGTCTTTTGCAGAGCAGAAAGTTTTGATTTTAATGAAGTTCAGCTTATCAATTATTTCTTTCATGGATTGTGTCTTCAGTATTGTATCTAAAAAGTCATCACCAGGGTTTCCCTGGTGGTGCAGTGGTGAAGAATCTGCCTGCCAATGCTGGGGACATGGGTTCAAGCCCTGGTCCGGGAAGATCCCACATGCCGCAGAGCAACTAAGCCTGCGAGCCACAACTACTGAGCCCGCATGCCACTACTACTGAAGCCTGCATGCCTAGAGCGCGTGCTCCGCAACAAGAGAAGCCACCACAGTGAGAAGCCTGCACACCACAATAAAGAGTAGCCCCCGCTTGCCTCAACTAGAGAAAGCCCGCATGCAGCAACAAAGATCCAAGAAGCCAAAAAAGAGAATAATAAAAAAAAAAGTCATCACCAAGAAATGGAGAAGATGGCAGAATAGGAAAACCCTGAGCACACCTTCTCCCACAAGCACACGAAAATTACAATTACTTACAGAGAAACTACCTATGAAAACAACCTGAAGACTAGCAGAAAAGATTTTTCATAACTAAAGATATACAGAAGTAACCACAAGACAGGTGGGAGCGTTGGAGATGTGGTGCAGTCAAGACCCATACTCTCGGGTAGGTGACCCACAAATGGGAGGATAATCACAATTGCAGAGGTTCTCCCCAAGGATTGAGGGATCCAGCTCCACATCATGCTCCTCAGCCCAAGGGTCCTGCACTGGGAAGACAAGCCCCCAGAATACCTGGCTTTGAAGACTAAAAGAAAGCCAGAGGGCTGTAGGAAACAGCGAATCTGCTCTTAAAGAATGCACACAAAATCCCACACTCCAGAACCCAGTGCAGATGCAGGAATTTGAAAGAGGCCTGGGTCAGATCCACTTGTTAACCTTGGAGAGTCTCCTGGAGAGGCAGGAGGCAACTGGCACTCCCCAGGGAGACACAGACATTGGTGGCAGCCATTTTGGGGAGCTCGTTCTATCACAAGGATACTGGGGCTGGCAAGTGCCATTTTGGAATCCTCCCTCTAGCCTATTAGCACCAGGGGTTTACCCACCTACCAGTAGGCTGGCAACAGCCCCATGACAGCCCCAGCATGGAGCCAGCCACCCCAAGGCCTGGGCCCATGCAGTAGGTGGGCACCAGCCCTGGGCCTCCCTGAGCCCCACCCACCAGTGGGCTGGAGTCACTGCATGAGGCACTGCCTGGCAACAACCAGGCCAGAGGTCAGCCCTGCCTAATAGTGTTCTCTCAGTAATCACACCTGCCACAACAGAAGGGCTACAACAGAAGCCCACACAGGGGGCACCCCTAGAGCATGTTGCTCTATTGAGCAGAGGGGATTGCACTGCTGGGCCCCATAGGAGATCTCCTACATAAGGCTAGTTCTCCAAGGTTGGGAAATGTGACCAGTCTACTGATACACAGAAATAAGGAAAGAATTAAGCAAAATGAGGAAACAGAGGAATATGTTCCAAATGAAGGAACAAGATAAAACTCCAGAAGAACTAAGTGAAGTGGAGATAAGCAGTCTACCTGATAAAGAGTTCAAAGTAATGACCACAAAGAGGATCAACAAACTCAGAAGAAGAATGGATGAACACAATGAGAAGTTTAACAAAGAGTTAGAAAATATAAAGAAGAACCAAACAGAGCTGAAGAATAAAAACTGAAATAAAAAATACTCTAGAAGGAAAGAACAGTAGATACAGAGGAACAGATTAGTAAACTGAAAGACAGAGTAGTGAAAATCACCTAAGTGAATAGAACAAAAAGACAGCAGAATTTTTAAAAACAAGAATAGTTTAAGAGATCACTGGGCCAACATTAAATGTGCTAACAGTTGCATTATAGGGGTCCCAGTAGGAGAAGAGAGACAGAAAGGGGCAGAGAAATTACTCGAAGACACAATAGATGAAACTTCCCTAACTTCCCTAACAAAGTGAACTCTAAGAGGTACACACCAAGATACATTGTAATTAAAGTGGCAAAAATTAAAGATAAAGAGAGAACCTTAAAAGCAAGAAGGGAAAAGCAACAGGTTATGTACAAGGGAACTCCTGTAAGACTATCAGCTGACTTTTCAGCAGAAACTTTCAGGCCAGAAGGGAGTGGCATATTCAAAGTGATGAAAGGAAAAAACCCTACAACCAAGAATACTCTACCTGGCAAGGGTATCATTCATATTTGAATGAGAGATAGTTTTACAGGCAAGCAAAAGCTGAAAGAGTTCAGCACCACTAAATTGGCTTCACAAGAAATGTTAAAGGGACTTCTCCAAGCAGAAAAGAAAAGGCTACAACTTGAAATATGAAAATTATGACTGGAAAAATCTCATTGGTAAAGGCAAATATACAGTAAAGGTAGTATGTCAACCACTTATAAAGCTAGTAGGAAGGTTAAAAGACAAAAGCAGTAAAATTATATATATCCACAATTAGTAGTTAAGGGATATGCGAAACAAAAAGATGTAAAACATGATGTCAACAACATTAAATATGGGGTGAGGGGAATAAAAATTTAGGGTTGTTAGATGAGCTCAAACTTAAGAGATCATCAACTTAATTTTACATATATATGTGCATATATATATATACATATATTTTTATGTATATGTTGTGATATATAATCCTCATGATAACCACAAACCAAAAATCTATAATAGATACACACAAACAAAAAGAAACATAACACTAAAATAGTCATCAAATCACAAGGGAAGAGAGCAAAAGAAGAAAGGAACAAAAAAGACTATGAAAACAATGAGAAAACAATAAACAAAATGGCAACGAGTACATATCTATCAACAATTACTTTAAATGTAAATGAACTAAATGCTCCAATCAAAAGACATAGAGCAGCTGAAGAGACAAAAAAAAAAAAAAAAAAATCCCATATATATATATATATATATATATATATATATATATATATATATATATATATATATATATATATGTAGCCTACAAGACACTCACTTCAGATCTAAAGACACAAGAGAGACTGAAAGTGAGGGGAGGGAAAAAAGTACTCCATGCAAATGGAAACAAAAAGAAAGCTGGGGAAGCAGTATTTATATCAGAAAAAATAGACTTTAAAACAAAGACTGTAACAAGAGACAAAGAAAGACATTATATAATGATCAAGGGATCAATCCAACATGAAGATAAAACAGTTGTAAATATACATGTACCCAACAGAGGAACACCTAAATAAAAAAAACAAATATTAACAAACATAAACAGAGAAGTTGATAGTTAACACAATAATAGTAGGAAACCTTAATACCCCACTTACATCAATGGACAGATCATCCACATGGAAAATCAATTAGGAAACACTAGCCTAACAACACATTGGACCACATGGACTTAATAGCTATATCTAGAACATTCCATCCAAAAGCAGCAGAATACACATTCTTTTCAAGTGCACATGGAACATTCTTCAGGACAGATTACATGCTAGGCCACAAAATAAGTATCAGCAAATTTAAGAAAACTGAATTATATCAGGCTTCTTAACTGATAGTATGAGACTAGAAATCAAGACAAAACTGCAAAAAACACAAACACGTGGAGGATGAACAATATGCTCCTAAGCAACCAATGAGTCACTGAAGAAATCAAAGAGGAAATTAAAAGATACCTGGATCAACTATATACCTCAATAAAAAAGGTACCTGGAGACAAATGAAAATGGATACACAAGGATCCAAAACCTAAAGGACGCACCAAAAGCAGTTCTAAGAGGAAAGTTTATAGCAAAAGAAGCCTACCCTAGGATACAAGAAAAATCCCAAAAAACAACTTAATCTTACACCTAAAGGAAGTAGAAAAAGAAGAACAAACCCAAAGTTAATAGAAGGAAATAAATAGTAAGGATCAGAGTGTTAATAAGTGAAATAGAGATTAAAAAACAACAGAGAAGATAAATGAAACTAAGAGCTGTATCTTTGAAAAGATAAACAAAACTGATAAATCTTTAGCCAGACTCAACAAGAAAAAAAGAGAGAGGGCCCAAATAAAATCAGAAATGAAAGAGAGGTTACAATCAACACCACAGAAATACAAAGAATCATAGGAGATTACTACAAATAATTATAAGCCAATAAAAAGGACAACCTAGAAGAAATGAATAAGTTCCTAGAAATGTACAATCTCCTAAGACTGAGTTAGGAAGAAATAGAAAATATGAAGAGACCAATTACCAGCAATGAAACTGAATCAGTAATCAAAAATTCGCAACAAACAAAAGGCCAGGACCAGACAGCATCACAGATAAATTTTACCAAACATTAAAAGAACAGTTACTAATGTCCTTCTGAAGCTATTCCAAAAAATTGAAGAGGAAGGAACACTTCCAAACTCATTCTACAAGGTCAGCATCACACTGACACCAAAATCAGACAGAGACACCACAATAAAACAAAACTGCAGGCCAATATCACTGATGAACATAGATACAAAATTCCTCACAAAATATTAGCAAACCAAATTAAACAATACATTAAAAAGATTACACACCATGATCAAGCAGGATTTATGCCAGGATGATTCAATAGCTACAAATCAATCAATGTGATACATTAACAAATTGAAGAATAAAAATCATATGATCTCAATAGACACAGAAAAAACTTTTGACAAAAGTCAACATCCATTTATGATAAAAGAAGAAAACTCTCAACAAAGTGGGTATAGAGGGAACCATACCTCAACATAATAAAGGCTATATATGACAAACTTACAGCCAACATCATATTAAATGGTTAAAAGTTGAAAGAATTTCCTCTAAGATCAGAAACAAAATGAGGATGTCTCCTTTCACCACTTTTATTCAACGTAGTATTGGAATTCCTAGCCACAGAATTAGACAAGAAAAAGAAATAAAAGGAATGCAAATTGAAAAGGATGAACTAAACCATTACTGTTTGAGATGACATGATACTACATATAGAAAATCCTAAAGACACCACCAGTTCTAAACTGTTAGAACTCATCAATGAAGTCAGTAAAGTTGAAGGATACAAAATTAATATACAGAAATCTATTGTTCAATATCACTAAAATCATTTCTATACACTAACAACAAACTATTAGAAAGAGAAATTAGGAAAACAGTTCCAGGGACTTCCCTGGTGGTGCGGTGGTTAAGAATCCACCTGCCAATGCAGGGTACATGGGTTCGAGCCCTGGTCCGGTAAGATGCCACATGCCGTGGAGAAACTAAGCCCATGTGCCACAACTACTGAGCCTGCACTCTACAGCCCACAAGCCACAACTACTGAGCCAATGTGCCACAACTACTGAAGCCCATGAGTCTAGAGCCTATGCTTCGCAACAAGAGAAGCCACCACAATGAGAAGCCTGCACACCAAAACGAAGGGTAGTCCCCGCTCACCACAAGTAGAGAAAGCCCACACGCAGCAACGAAGACCCAAAGCAGCCAAAAATAAATACATAAATTAATTAATTAAAAAATTGAAAACAATTCCATTTACAATTATATCAGAAAGAATAAAAAGTCTAGGAATAGGTATAACCAAGGTGGTAAAAGACCTGTACTCAAAAATTATAAGACACTGATGAAAGAAACTGACGATGACACAAACAAATAGAAAGATATGCTGTGCTCATGGACTGGAAGAAACAATACTGTTGAAATGACCATACTATCCAAAGTAATCCACAGATTGCCTATAAAAATTCCCTGGCATTTTTCACAGAACTAGAATAAATAATTCTAAAATTTGTATGGAAACACAAAAGACCCAAATAATCTTGAGAAAGAACAAAGCTGGAGGTGTCATGCTCCCTGTTTCAAACTATACTACAAAGCTACAGTAATCAAGACATTATGTTACTGGCACAAAAACAGACACATAAATCAATGGAACAGAATAGAGAGGCCAGGAATAAACCCATACTGATCAAATTAATCTACAAGGGAGGCAAGAAGATACAATAGGGAAAAGACAGCCTCTTCAATAAATGGTGTTGGGAAGACAGGCCAGCTACATGCAAAAGAATCAACTTGGACTACTTTCTCACATCATACACAAAAATAAACTCAAAATGAATTAAAGACTTAAATATAAGATGTGAAACCATAAAACTTCTAGAAAAAACATAGGCAGTACTCTCTTTGATGTTGGACTTAGCAATATTTTTTTGGATCTCTCTACTCAGGCAAGAGAAACAGAAGCAAAAATAAACAAATGGGACTACTAAAATACTTTGCACAGTGAAGGAAACCATCAACAAAACAAAAGGCAACCTACCAAATTGATATTTGCAATGATACATCCGACATGGGGTTAATATCCAATATATATAAATTCATACATCTCAATATCAAAAAAACAAACAATCCAATTTAAAAATGGGCAGAGGACCTTTTCTTCCCAAGGAAGACATAAAGATGGTCAACAGACACGTGAAAATATGCTCAATATCACTAAAGTCATCACAGAAAGGTAAATCAAAACCACAATGAGATATCACCTTTCACCCTTCAGAATGGCTATTATCAAAAAGACAAGAAATAACAAGTGCTGGCAGGGATGTGGAGAAAATGGAATGCTTGTGTACTGTTGGTGAGACTGTACATTGGTTTAGCCACTATGAAAAACAATATGGAGGTTCCTGAAAAGATTAAAACAGAACTACCATATGATCCAGCAATTCCACCTTTAGGTATACGTCTGAAAGAAATGAAATAATTTAAAAGAATATACACATGCCAATATTCATTGCAGTATTATTTATAATAGCTAAGATATGGAAGCAACCTAAGTGCCCACTGATAAATGAACAGATAAGAAAAATGTGGGATATATATATTAATATTATATATATAATATATATGATATATATATTAATTATAATATATAATATATATATTATATATGTTAATAGTCCCACAATATTATGTGGGACTATTAGAGGAAGTATGTGCAGAGATTATTAGAATGATTTAAAAGAAAGAGACAACCATATGCTATCTGAAAGAGTTACACTTTAAATATAAAGATACAGACAGGTTGAAAATAAATGGATGGAGAAGATATATCATGAAAACAATAGTAAGAAGGCTAGAGGAGCTATATTAATATCAGATAAAACAGAATTCAAGAAAAAGTGTACTAGGGGAGTTAAAGTGAGAGATTTCATAATGATAAAAGGGTCAATTCATCAGATAGATATAACAATCATAATGTATATAAACTTAATGACAATGTTTCAAAATACATGAAACAAAAATGAAAAAAATTAAAGGCAGAAACACAGTCATAGTTTTTAATAGCCTTTTCTCAGCAATTAAGAGCAAAGATAAAGATGATCTGAACAACACCATCAAACACCTTGACTGAACTGATACAGACTACTACATTACACCCAACAACTGCCAAATATACACTCTTTCCAAGTACACATAATTTGTTTACAAAGATAAACTATATGTGGGTCCACAGAAGTCTCAAATTTAAAAGAATGGAAATCATACTCTAAATGATCCCAAAGGAATTAAATCAGGCACCAATAAAAATAAAATATTTACAAAACTCCAAATAGCTGGAAATTAAACAATGCACTTCTAAATAATTCATAGGTCAAAGAAGAAACTGAGAGATATTTAAGGAATATTTTGACCTAATTGATAATGAAAAAATATATATTTTCTGGGATGCAGCTAGAAGACATGCTTAGAGAAAATCTATAGCTTTAAATGCTTATAGAGTTGACCCTTGAACAACACAGTTTTGAAGTGTGCAGACCCACTTATACACGATTTTTTTCCAGTAATTATGTACTATAGTACTACATGATCTGCAGTTGGTCGAATCTGTGGATGCAGGACCGTGGATATGGAGAGCCAACTGTAAAGTTATACTGGATTTTCGACTGCATGGAGGGTTGCCCCTAACCACCATGTTGTTCAAAGGTCAACTGTATTAAAGAGAAGTAAGGAATAAAATAAATGATCTTCGTTTGTGTCTTAAAAAGCTAGAAAAAGAAGACAAAAGTAAACCCAAAGTAAGTAGAAGGAATAAAATAAGAGTAGAAATCAACAAGATAGAACACAATCAATAGAAACAATTAATAGAGCCAAAAGTTGGTTCATTGAAAACATCAACAAAATTGATAAGCCCCAAGTTGAATGATAAAAAAGAAAGAAGAGAAATTGCCCAAATCCGGAATGAAAGATGGATTATCACTACAGACCTGAAAGGATAAGGAAATATTATGAACAACTTTATACTAATAAATTAAACAACTTAGATGAAACTGATAAACTCTTTGAAAAGTAAAATTTATCATTTCTCCCAGTTCCACTCAGGGATATAGAGAGCTAGAAGGAGCATCACTCACAGCCTTACAACAACAACAACAAAAAGCTGGACAAATACTAAGTTCACATCTTCAACTCATTAAAGTTCTGAGAGCAACCAAGTGGCCAAAATCTAGAGAAACAGGGACCTGCAGGGAGACACTGGATATGAGCAATAGCATAACTGAACAAGATGTAGCTGGACACTTGTACAAAGAATTCAGACAAATGGCAAATTTATGGAGGTCAGCTAGGTATAAACAGAGAGAGTTAAGCCACTGGAGAGTTTGCACCATCTTGCAGGCCTTTACTTCAAAATCCCACCAGGTGGCATAGAAAAGTCTGAGAGAGTCCTGAGAAAGTCTCCCTTGTGGTGCAGAACATCAGCAGTGGCAAGAGGGACACGAAAGTCTGCTAGTAACCTGTACCTCTATCTCCCCTATGTACCTTAATCTGTGCATGGAAGGACAACAAACACTGTCACTCATAAAGCACTGGCAAAAATCCACTGAAGCTGGGGAAAGGGAAAAGGGCAAAACTTCTACAATTAGGGAGATGGCAGGAATATCTGCTGGGCTTAGAACAACGCCAGAGGCAGGAAAGGAACACTAAGAAGACCACACCCCTAAGACCCAAGGACTTAGGTCTGCCTAAGACAAGGCTTAATCAGGAGCATGCTCCTCTTTCCTTCACTCCCTTCAACGAGGCTAATAAGCATGGGGGTTAGACATACTCTTTAGGAGATTCCACACAAAGGAAATACCTAAAGTTGAGGATAGAACAGATGTTGGGGGAAAACTCTCTAGAGCACAAGCTATCATCCTAAACACAAGATGTCACTAGAGGAATCTGAAGCCTGGGGTGAACTGAAGGGAGCCCTATCAACAAGAAATCTCAAGCCAAGACAAACTCTTACTTAGTTGAACTAAAACCACCATACTAAATGTGTAGCAAAAGAAAACGTTTCCCATTTGGGGGCAAAAAACTTATTTTCTTTTTCCATTCCTATCTTATGCAAGATAGGAGCTTTAAGCAAGGGGGAAAAAATCACAAAGCATATGAAAAGGAAAAAATAAAAACACACTCCCAAGAGACAAAGCAATCATCAGAATCAGACTCAAATATGACACAGATATTGGAACAATGTGTTAGGGAATTTAACAATGAATCATATGTTAAAGACCCTACTTTAAAATATAGAGAACATGCAGGATCAGATGGGTAATTTTAGCAGAGAAATGAAAACCATATGAAGTATCAAATGGAAATGTTAGAGAAGGAAAAAAATTAAAGATGAAGAACGTCTTTGATGGGTTCATCAGTAGACCTGACACAACAAAGGAAAGAATCGGTGAATTTGAAGATAAGTCTATAGAAACTACGCTAACTAAAAAACAAAGGAAAAAGAGTTGAGACAGTATCCATGAGCTGTGGAAAATATCAAAGGGCTTTAAATACACATAATTGGAATCTTAGAAGGAAAGAAGAGAAAAAACAGGGCAGAAAAAATGTTTTAAAAAACAATGACTAAAAATTTTCCAAATTAATGACTAAACAACAAACAGAGATCTTTAAGTCTTACAGAACTCCAAGCAGGATAAATACTTAACAAATAAGCAAAACTCCTAGGTACATCATATTCCAACTGCTGAAAATAAAAATCAAAGAGAAAATCTTAGAGGTACCCAAAGAGGAAAAAGACATTATATACAGAGAACAAAGATAAGAATTACAGTAGACTTCCATTCAGAAACCATGCAAACTAGAAAACAATGGAATGATATCTTTAAAATGCTGAGAGGAAGGAAAAAAAAACCTGGCAGCTCAGAATTCTATACCCAGTGAGAATATATTTCAAAAATAAAGGAGAAACATATAATTCCTAAAAAGAGCAAAAGTTATTTGTCAGCAGACCTATAAAAAACGTTAAAGGAAATTCTTCAGGTAGAAAAATTCTTCAGTTTCAGACAGAAACTTGGACTTACACAAAGAAATAAGAGCCCTAGAAATTGAATAAAAGATGGTAAAATTAAATTATTTCCATCTAATTTATATAAAAGATAACTGACTCAAGAAAAAATAGTAGTGATGTACTATTGTCTGTTTATAGCATATGTAAAAGTAAAATGTATGAACACAATAGCCCAAGGGATAAAAGCGAATTGGAAATAGACTGTCATAAGATCCTTACACTACACATGAAGTGGTATAATAGTACTTGAAGGTAGACTCTGATTAATTAAAGACATATATTGTAAACCCCAGGGAAACAGAAAAAAAATTTACAAAGAGGCATACAAAATAATTCAATAGAATAAATAGAATGGAATTATATTTTTAAAAACTCAGTTAACTCAAGAAAAGGCAGAGGAAATAAGAAACAAAGAACACATGTAACAAGTAAAAAAAAAAGCCAGGTGGTAGATTTTAATACAACAATCAATAATCACCTTAAATCTGAATGGCTTAAACATACCAACAAAAAGATATGATGAGGTTGGATAAAAAAGTAAGACCCAACTATATGTTGTCTACAAAGAAACCTTCTTTAAATACAAAGGCATAAATAATTTAAAGTCAAAATGATGAGAAAAGATATCCCATATAAACATTAACCAAAAGTAAACTATATTAATATAAGACAAAGTAGACTTGAGAGGGGCATTGTGTAATGATAAAAGGGTCATTCTCTAATAAGACATGATCTTAAATGTGTATATATATAACAACAGAGCTTCAAAATACATGAAGCAAAAACTGAGAACTGAAAGGAGAGAAAAATCCACAACAGTAGCTGAAGACATCAATATTTCTCTCTCAGTACTTGATAGAACTACTAGACAGAAAACCAGTAAGCTTGACATAAATGCCAAGATACACCATATTCTGCATCATAAAACAAATAATTAACAAATTTAAAAGAAAAGAAACCATACAAAGTATTTCTTTGGTCATAATGAAATTAAACTAGAAATTAATAACAGAAAGATATCTATAAATCCCTAAATGTATGGAAATTAAACAACAAACTTTTAAATACCCATGGGTACCAAAGTAAGTCTCAAAGGAATGTTAAAGATATTTTTATCTAAGTGAGAATTAAAATAAAACATATTGCAATTTGAGGGATATAGCTAAAGCAGGGCTTAGAGGAAAATTTATAGCGTTAACTGCTTATAAGAAAAGAAGAATGGTCTTAAATCAGTAATACAAGCTTCCATTTTAAGAAACTAAAGGAAAAAGAGAAAATTAAAGCCATAGCAAAAAGTAGGAAGGAAATAATAAAGAGTATAAATCAACGCAGTTGAAAACAGAAAAATAGAGAAAAATCAATGATACTAAAAGGTATTTTTAGGGGGAAAAAATAGTAACATTGATAAGCCTCTAGATGAAATGGACTAACTTTCTGAGACACAAACTACCAAAATTTATTCATGAAGAAATTGATAACCTGAATATTCCTCTATTAAAGAAATTGAATTCATAGTTTTAAAACTATCTAACACAGAAAACCCCAGACTGAAATGGTTTCACTTGAAAGTTTTCCCAACAATCTAAGAAAAAAAAAATTCTACATAATATTCCAGAAAATAAGAGGATAGAACACTTCCTAACTCATTTTATGAGGCTACTACTACCCTATTACCAAAACCAGATAAAGATAATAAAAGAAAGGAAAACTACAGATCAGAATTTCTCATGAACATTGCAAAAATCCTCAATAGAATATTATCAAATTGAATCAGAATAAATAAAAAGGAAAATACATCAGCGTTTATCCCAGGAATGTATGGCTGGTTCAATATTTTAAAAGAAGTCAATGTAATTCATAATATTAATAGACTGAAAAAGAAAACAGTATGATCATATAAATTGATACAGGAAAATAATTTGGCAAAATTCAACAACAATTCATATTAAAAATTAACAGCAAACTAGGAATAGAAGGGAATGTTTCCAGCCTGATAAAGGCACCTATGTAATAACCCACAGCTAACATCACACCTAATGGTGAAATACTGAATAACTTCCCCCTAAGATTAGGTACAAAGTGAAGATATCCTATCTCCCCACCCCTATTCGACATCCTACTGGAAGTCCTATCTGGTGACATTATGTAAGAAAGAGAAATAAAAGGCACATGTGTTGAAAAGGAACGAATGAAACTGTCTCCATTTGCAGACAACATGACTGCTTACATAGAAGATTCCAAAGAATCTACGAAAAAGCTACTAGACCTACTAAGTGAGTTTAGCATGATCACAGGATATAAGGTTAATATAAAAATCAACTATTTCTATATACTAGCAATGAATAATGGGCATTCAAAATAAAATATCAAAAAGCAACATCACTTATAATAGTAACAAAAACCGAAAAAGAAGAAAAGAAAAATAAGTATAAATCCAACAAGATATGTGCAGGATTTGCATTATGAAAATTACAAAATATTGATAAAGGAAATCAAAGACGATGTAAGTAAATAGAGAAATACACCATGTTCATGGACTGAAGGACTCAAAATTGGTAAAATGTTGCACCTATAGGTCTAATTCAATCCCAATTAAAATCCCACAGGCATTTAAAAATATTAACAAGCTAATTCAAAATATATATGGAGGGACTTCGCTGGTGGCACAGTGGTTAAGAATCCACCAGCCAATGCAAGGGACACGGGCTGGAGCCCTGGTCCAGGAAGATCCCACATGCCGCGGAGCAACTAAGCCCTTGCACCACAACTACTGCACCTGCGCTCTAGAGCCCACGAGCCACAACTACTGAGCCTGCGTGCCACAACTACTGAAGCCCACGCCCCTAGAACCCGTGCTCCACAAGAGAAGCCACCACAATGAGAAGCCCATGCACCGCAATGAAGAGTAGCCCCCGTTCTCTGCAACTAGAGAAAGCCTGCATGCAGCAACAAAGACCCAACACAGCCAAAAATAAATTAATTAATTAATTAATTTAAAAAATATATATATATGGAAAGGCAAAATACTAGAAGAGCTAAAATAATTTTTAAAAAGAACAAAGTGGTACAAAAATCAAAACAGTATAGTACTGGCAGAAAAACAGACGCACAGATCAATGGGACAGAATAGAGAGCCCAGAAATAAACCCACACACTTATAGTCAAAGAATCTATGACAAAGGGGGCAAGAAAAGACAGTCTCTTCAGTAAGTGGTCCCGGAAAAACTGGGCAGCTACATGTAAAAGAATGAAATTAGAACATTTTTAACATCATATACCAAAACTCAAAATGGGGTAAAGACCTAAATGTAAGACCAGAAACCATACAAATCCTAGAAGAAAACATAGGCAGAACACTCTTTGACATAAATCATAGCAATATTTTTTTGGATCTGTCTCCTAAGGTAAAGGGAAAAAAAGCAAAAATAAACAAATAGGACCTAATTAGACTTAAAAGCTCTTGCACAGCAAAGGAAACCATCAACAAAATGAATAGACAACCTACTGAATAGGAGAAAATATTTGCAAAATGATATGACTGATAAGGCGTTAATATTCAAAATATAAACAGCTCATACTACTCAATGTCAAAACAAAAACAAAAACAAAAAAACAACCTGATTAAAAAATGGGCAGAAGACCTGAATAGACATTTCTCCAAAGAACACAAAGATAGTCAACAGGCACAATGAAGGATGCTCAACATCGTTAACTACCAGAGAAATACAAATCAAAACCACAATGAAATACCACCTCACATCTGCAAGAGTAGCTATCATCAAAAAGACCACAAAAACCAAATGTTGGCGAGGACGTGGAGAAGAGAACCCTTGTACACTGTTGGTGGGAATGTAAACTGGTGCAGTCACTATGGAAAACAGTATGAAGGTTCCTAAAATAACTAAAAATAGAACTACCATATGACCCAGCAATTCCACTCCTGGGTATATATATGAAAACAAAAACGTGAACTTGAAAAGATATATGCACCCCAATGTCCATAGCAGCATTATTTACAATAGCCAAGATATGGAAGCAACCTAAGGGTCCATCAAAAGATGAATGGATAAAGAAAATGTGAGATATATATATATATATATATATATATATATATATATATATATATATGTAATGGAATACAACTTAGCCATAAAAAAGAATGAATTTTTGCCATTTGCAACGACATGGATGGACTTGGAGGTTATTATGCTTAGTGAAGAAAGTCAGATAGAGAAAGCAAATACTGTATGATATCACTTATATGTGGAATCTAAAAAATACAACAAACTAGTGAATATAACAAAAAAAGAAGCAGACACAGATACAGAGAACACTAGTGGTTACCTGTGTGGAAAGGGAAGAGGGGAGAGACGAGATAGGAGTAGGGGGTTAAGAGGTACCAACTACTATATATAAAATAAATAATCTGCAAGGATATATTGTACAGCATACGGAATACAGCTAATATTTTAGAATAGCTATAAATGGAGTATAACCTTTAAACTGTGAATCACTATGTTATACATCTGAAACTTATATAATATTGTAAATCAACTATACCTCAACTTAAAAAATAAAGAAGAAAAAGAGCATTTTAGAAAAGAAAAAAAAGTAAAAAGAACAAGGTTAGAGGACTTGCACCACCCAATCTCAAGATTCATTATAAATCTACAGTAATCAAAACAATGTGGTATTGGTAAAAGGACAGACATACAAATCAATGGAAAAGAATAGAGAGTCCAGAAATAGACCCATACAAACATGGTCAATTGATTATTGCCAGGGAGCTCCCTGGTTGCCTAGTGGTTAGGATTCCGGGCTTTCACTCGTGGCCCAGGTTCAATCCCTGGTTGGGGAACTGAGACCCCGCAAGCTGCACAGCGCAGCCAAAGGAAAAAAAAATTGATTATTGCCAAAGGTACAAATGCAGTTCAATGGAGAAAGGGTAGTCTTTTCAGCAAATGATGCAAAAAAAAAAAATGTATCTTGATACATACCTCACATCTTATATAAAAACTTAAAATGTACCACAGACATAAATGTAAGTACAAAACTCTAAAACTTTTAAAAGAAAACATAGGAGAAAAATTTATGACCTTGGGTTTGGCAAAGAGCTTTTAAATATGACACCAAAAGCATGTTCCAATTATAGATCGGACTTTATCAAAATTAAAAATTTTTATTCTGTGAAAGACACTGTTAATAAAAAGATAAGCCACAGATGGGGAGAAAATATTTGCAAATAAAGGACCTGTGTCCAGAATACATAAAGAATTTGCATAATTCAACAATAAGAAAACAAACAACCCAAATTTTTAATGAAAACAGATATTCAGATGGAAAATAAGCATGTGAAAAGATGCTCAACATCATTAGACTTTAGGGAAATACAAATTAAAACTACAGCAATATACCACTTTATACCTATTAGAAAGGGGGCTTCCCTGGTGGTGCAGTGGTTGAGAATCTGCCTGCCAATGCAGGGGACACGGGTTCGAGCCCTGGTCTGGGAAGATCCCACATGCCACGGAGCAACTGGGCCCGTGAGCCACAATTACTGAGCCTGCACATCTGGAGCCTGTGCTCCGCAACAATAGAGGCCGCGATAGTGAGAGGCCCGCGCGCCGCGATGAAGAGTGGCCCCCGCTTGCCACAACTAGAGAAAGCCCTCGCACAGAAACGAAGACCCAACACAGCCAAAAATAAATTAATTAATTAATTAAATAAAATATGTATGTTATCTCTAAAAATAAATAAATAAATAAATAAATAAATGGATAGCAACATTAAAAAAAAATAGTTGGTATAAAAAGAAAAATTCCAGGTTTTTAACTGAAATTTTCATCTTTAAACCAACTGTTGAAGGTTTTTTAAAACACAATCCAAAGTTTCCTTAAATTCTTTCTATCATTAGTTATACCATCCTTTTGACTTCTAAGAAGTTTGGGAAGGTTTACTTTAATACAATTGTGATATGTTATGGACACCCTGAAGAAGCAAGATTGATTCTCACCCAAAATTTGGTTTGGATGTTGAGATTGATGACACCACACATTCCAATAGGGTATGAAAAAGTTATTACTCATATAATAACATTTTCTGGGGAGAGCAGACCAGCCCTCACAAGCTGGTCTGAAAATGGCTTAATAGAGCAGAGAAGGGAGACTGGCTTTTGGTTTTTATGGTGGTTAGGGGTGGGCCATGGCAAAAGTTCCTATACATGGTTTGAACTTCCCAGTGATGCCAAAGAAGGAAACACCTGTGCTTTCTTACCAGCTTGACCAGATGTGGGGCAGAAGGGGAAGAAAACAGGGTGAGGCTCAAAATCTTTCAGCAGTCACACATCTAGATATGGATCAGACTCTTTATTTCTTGATAACTCAATACAACTAATTTTAAAAAGCACAAATACAAAGATATTGAGCAATTATGTTTATATAATTTCATCAAATTTTAATTATCTTCATTTAAGCTATATAATTGATTGACAAGCAAATACTACATATAAAACATAAAGGTGAATTTTTTGTTGAAGACAGGAAACAAAATTTTAAATGTTCTTCAAAAAAGTTTAAGCAAAAATAAATATTAACAGTATCACAATTAATGCAACCAACCAATTTTCAGAAATTACTCTAGCCTTTCACATTTAATTTCCTTCTACTAAAGCTATTAGAATAAATGATAATATTTGAATTTTTGTTGTATTAGAAGAAAATAACACATTTTATTCACTATCAATAACATAAATTCTTTGAGATCATTATTAAAGTACCACTCTTTTACTGCAGCAGTGAAGCATAGGTTCTGTACGAATATAGCTTGCAAAATCAAAACCAAAATAAATTATGATAGCTAATGCTGCAAATAAAAACAAAAGTAGATGACAGTCTTAATTTCCTTCAATACTTAAATAAATATAATCAAATAATGTTACTATGGTAACCCATTATTTCTTTAATCAACAAAAAAAAGTGGTCTTCATAGTTTAATAATGTAAATTTCTGCCCTAGATGATTACTGAGTAGTAAAATAATTCAATAGATTAGTAACTAGTTCAAAAAAAAGTAAATTGTGTGGTATTTTGTGAGGAGGATGAAAACTCTTTTACAGAAGAAGGTGTTGAGTTTTGATCCTGTTCAAATGGAAATGGAAAACTAAAATCATCTCTTCCAGCTCCAAATGTATGAGTTGAAGAGTCCGATGGAAAAGAAAAAGTAAAGGTATCTTCTCCTTCTGGTTTCCCAAATAAGTTTCCTGAGGAAGATAAATATTACAATATCATGCTATTCATGTTACATAATATGATTAATTTGGTTATAATCTACTAAATTACAGTATACTGCACACAATAAATAGGTTAACATTGAATCACATATTTAACTGTTTTCCTCTTATGTGTAAAGCATTGTCCTTTATACTGTGGAAGGTTAAACAGGTCCAAACTTAAACCCCACTTTCATGTAATTTGAATTCAAGTATATAAAGAACTAGTATATAGGGTAGAAAGAGGAGTAATAAATCTCAAATGGAGAGAATAGCAC
The DNA here is from genome assembly GCF_965194805.1 of Balaenoptera borealis. Classification (NCBI taxonomy): domain Eukaryota; kingdom Metazoa; phylum Chordata; class Mammalia; order Artiodactyla; family Balaenopteridae; genus Balaenoptera; species Balaenoptera borealis. Next base: position 40,446,819 of record NC_138866.1, on the reverse strand, counting down.
AGAGGAACAGAAATAGGTGTGCATAGGAAATATAAGGGTAACAGAAGTCAATTCAGCTTATCAGAAGCATTGAGAAATAACAAAGAGTTATTAAAATGGAATTAATAAAGATGAGCTTGTAAAGACTGCTGAATTTCCAGCTATAGAATCTGGACTTTATTTGATAGATAAGATGAACCCATTAAAAGTTTACAAGCATGGGCTTCCCTGGTGGCGCAGTGGTTGAGAATCTGCCTGCCAATGCAGGGGAACCGGGTTCGAGCCCTGGTCCGGGAAGATCCCACATGCCGCGGAGCAACTAAGCCCGTGAGCCACAACCACTGAGCCTGCGCGTCTGGAGCCTGTGCTCTGCAACGGGAGAGGCCGCGACAGTGAGAGGCCCGCGCACTGCGATGAAGAGTGGCCCCCGCTCTCCGCAACTGGAGAAAGCCCTCGCACAGAAACGACGACCCAACACAGCCAAAAATAAATAAATAAATAAAGTTTAAAAAAAAAAAAAAAAAAGTTTACAAGCAGAGATATGACAAGATTTGAACTGCTTTATAAGGATTACTCAGGAGAGAATGTGTAGAAAGCCTGGAACAGGAAAATGTTTAGAAATGGGGCTAACAGGAAAGAGATGATGAAAGCTTGGCATTACCTACAATCATAGAAAAGGGAATGGAGAAAGAAATGTTAGATTTGAGACATATTGTATAAGTCAAATTTATTCAACTATTACTTATTGCATAACTACAATATACTGTTTGTGGCACTGTTCAAGGAAATTGACGAAACAGTGAAAAGGATTTTATAGTTTTAAAAGGAATTTTTGAACTCAACTTTACATAAAGAATTACTTGGTTAATGATTCCCAGAATTGCCTTTAAGGAAAAATATTGTTTTTCATTCATTATATTATTTAAGACTATAATTATAAAAATATATTTTCAACATCTTAATTAGAATTTTTAATTACTATTAAACAATTTTAAATGTACAGTAATCCAAAGACTTACTTGAAATAAGTCTTTTAAAGCATTTATATTTTTTCCACAGAGAACCAATTCAATTAATACATTAAGCAAAACAATTTACTTTGTGCCACTTTGAAATTTCATATATTTTCAAATATCTCAGTTATTTTACCCTAAATAAAGCTGAGCCAACCAGCAATAGGGTGGGTGGGTAGATGGATGGCTGGAGGGATGGACAGATGGATGGACTGATCCTTGGGTTCTTCCTCTCTCCCTTTCTCACTTCAGTACATATCCATAAGACTTAAACAAAGGAAAACAGCTATAACATAGCTATAGATCCAGAAAGAACTAAAAATCTTGAATCTCCCTTTGAAAAATGAATTTGACATTATTTTAATTTCAGAACAAAAGAAGTTCATATGAAGTCTTCATAAAACTCCTGTGATCACCTTAAATAAAATAATAGATTACTGTGCAAGATTACTGTGTAGTCTAGGTGCAGTGGAGAATTCAAAGGTAAACAAAACAAGAGTCCCTGCCCTCAAAGAACCTATGATTAGAAAAGGTTTTATATATATTCATAAATAATGAGAGTATAATAATGGTATAGATACAAAAAAGTATTTTAAAAAAGACATTCAGAAAAGTGAGGGAAAGAGCTTTTTTTTTCAAAATAGAAAATAAATTTTATTTCTATGTTAACGATGACTAAAAATTCAGAAAAATATCTTTAAAATTTATAATTTGTAATAGTATGTGCAGAAGTCGTATACCTAGAAATAACCTAATTAAATATGGCTACTTTACTTTTACCATGTTTTAAAAATGACTAATGGAAAGTCAATTCCAATTGCTGTCCGTCTGTTGTTGATCTGGGAAGTTTTCATAGACTCAGTTACTTAGTCTTCAGATAATATCCTCTTTACTTTCTGTTAGGCAACCAGAGCCCCAAGTTTTGCAGCTTGGGGAATAGTCTTCATCTAGGCCCTTTTAGGGAGAGACCTTTTTGGAATGGAATGTCAAAGGGGAAAAATAAAAGGTTCTGTGGAAGAGAACTTGGTCTTGAAAAGATGGTTAGAAAGTGATAGAAGTTGAGGATTTCAGGAAGAAAAAGTGGGTAAGAAAGTGTGGGCAGATTTGGGATGAAGTGAGTTCTTCAGTATGGGCAAAGCACAGATAATTTTTATAGGAGAAAAGGTTTAGGAGCTAGGTTAGAAAACTGGGAGCATAATTTGCTACTCCAGGGGAGCCACTAAAGGTATTTAACCAGGGCAATGAGATGGCCAACATTATGCATAAGGAGAGTAATTGGGGTATGATCTATAAGTAAGCTAAAAGGATGAAAAGACCAACCACAATGTTACTGCAATAGCCCAAGTGAATGGTAATAAGACTTTGAAATATAATGATTTCCATATAATGAAAATAGAAAAGAAAATAAATATTTCAGAGAGAGAACTGATAAAACTTGATGACTAGCTGAATGTAGTCACAGGCACAGAAGGAAGTTAAAATTAACACTGATGTTCTGAGTCTTGGCAACTAGAATAATGGAGAGACCATTAGGTATATCAGAAAGAGAACAAGTTTGATTTCAGATATACTGAGTTTTTAATGTCAACAGATGCCTTAGATATAAAGAGATATCAATTATACAATTATAAATAAAGTCCTACCAGACGACTTCACTGGTGAATTTTACCAAACATTTAAAGAAGAATTAATTGTCAATCTTTCTCAAGCTCTTCAAGGAAATCAAAGAGGGAACATTTCCAAACTCATTTTATGAGGCCAGCATTACCTTCATACCAAAGCCAGAAAAGGACACTACCAGAAAAAAAAACTACAGACCAATATCTCCGATGAATATAGATGCAAAAATTCTCACTAAAATACTTGCAAACTGAATTAAGCAGCATGTTAAAAGGATCATTCATCATGCTCAAGTGGGACTTATACCTGGGATGCAAGGATGGTTTGATGTATGCAAATCAATCAACATGATACATCACATTAATAGAATGAAAGAAAAAAATCATATGATCATCTCAATAGTTGCAGAGACAGCATTTGACAAATTCAACTCATTCATGATAAAACTCTTAAAAAATTAGGTATAGAAGAAACTCACCTCAACATAATAAGCATAATAAAGGCTATATACAATAAGCCCATAGCTAACATCATACACAATAATAAAAGATTGAAAGCTTTTCCTCTAAGATCAGGAACAAGACAAGAGTGTCCACTCCCATTCAACACAGTATCGAGAGTCCATGTCAGAGCATTCAGGCAAGAAAAAGAAATAAAAAGTCTCAAAATTGGAAAGTAAGAGGTAAAATTATTTCTATTTACAGATGGCATGATTTTATATATAGAAAGTCCTAAAGACTCCACCAAAAAATTGTTATATCTAAACAACAAATTCACTAAAGTTGCAAGATACATAATAAACATCCAAAAATCAGTAGCATTTCTGTACACTAACAAATTATCTGAAAAAGGAATAAAGGAAATGATCCCATTTACACCAAAACAATTAAAGACTTAGGAATAAACTTAACCAAAGAGGTAAAAGACCTCTACTCTGAAAACTACAAGACACTGGTGAAAAAAATTGAAGACAGAAATAAATGGAAAGGTATCCCATGTTCACAGATTGGAAGAATTAATATTGCTAAAATGCCAATACTACCAAAAGCCATCTATAGATTCAGGATGATCTCTATCAAGATTCTAATGACATTTTTTACAGAAGTAGAAAAAAAAATCCAAAATTTATATGGAACCACAAAAGAAAAGCCAAAGCAATCCTGAGAAAGAACAAGGAGGGAGGCATCACACTCCTGATTTCAAGCTATAGTAATCAAAACAGAATGGTACTGATATAAAAACAGACAAATAGATCAATGGACCAGAACTGAGAGCCCAGAAATAAACCCAAGCACACACAATTAACTGATATTTGACAGGGGAGCCAAGAATACTCAATGGAGAAAAGATAGTCTCTTCAATAAATGGTGCTGGGAAAATAGGATATTCATATGTAAAAGAATGAAACTAGACCCACTACCTTACATCACTCACAAAAATTAACTCAAAACAGAGTAAAGACTTAAATGTAAGACCTGACACCATGAAACTCCTAGAAGAAAATATAGGAAAAATGATCCTTGATATGAGTCTTGGCAACAATATTGGATATGACACCTAAAGCACAAGCAAGAGAATGAAAAATAAATGGGATTGCATCAAACTAAGAAGCTTCTTCACAACAAAAGAAACAATCAACAATGTGAAAAGACAACTTACAAAATGGGAAAATATATTTGTAAACCATATATCCAATAAAGGGTTAACATCCAAAATATATAAAGAACTTATACAACACAACAGCAAACAAACAAATAATTCAATTAAAAAATGGGCAAACAATCTGAATGGGCATTTTTCCAAAGAAGATATACAAATGGGCAACAGGTACATGAAAAGATGCTCAAAGTCACTAGTCACTAGGAAAATGCAAATTAAAAACACAATGAGGGACTTCCCTGGTGGTCCAGTGGTTAAGAATCCGCCTGTCAATGCAGGGGACATGGGTTCGATCCCTTGTCCGGGAAGATCCCACATGCTGTGGGGCAACTAAGCCCGTGCACCACAACTACTGAGCTCATGCTCTAGAGCCCGTGCACCACAACTACTGAAGCCCATGCATTCTAGCACCTGTGCACCGCAACTACTGAGCCCATGGGCCACAACTACTGAAGCCCGCACACCTACAGCCCATGTTCCACAACAAGAAAAGCCACTGCAATGAGAAGCCCGCACACCACAACAAATAGCCCCCGCTTGCCACAACTAGAGAAAGCCTGCGTGCATCAATGAAGACCTAGTGCAGCAAAAAAAAAAAAAAAAAAATGAAAAAAACAACAACAGAAACACAATGAGATATCTTCTCATACCTGTTAGAATGGCCATCATCAAAAAGACAAGAAATAACAAATGTTGGAGAGGATGTACAGAAAAAGGAACTCTTGTGCACTATTGGTGGGATTATAGACTGCTAAAGCCACTATGGAAACAGTATGGAAATTCCTCAAAAAATTAAAAATATAACCACTATATGATCCAGCAATTCCACTTCTGGGAATATATCCAAAAGAAATGAAACACTAACTTAAAAAGATATCTGCACCCCTATGTTCATAGCAGCATTATTTACAATAACCAAGATATGGAAATAACCTGTGTGTGAAATGATGGATGAATGGATAAAGAAGTTGTGAGATACCTAAATATGTATACATACATATACAAATATTATTCAGCCATAAAAAAGGAGAAAATCCTGTCATTTACAACAACATGGATGGACCTTGAGGGCATTATGCTAAGTGAAATAAGTCAGACCTGTATGATCTCACTTATAAGTAGAAACTAAAAAATTAGAAAAGAAAGAAACCAAACTCCCAGAAAAAGAGATCAGATTTGTGGTTACCAAAGGTGAGGGTATGGAGAGGGGAAATTGGGAGAAGGTGGTCAAAAGGTACAAACTTCCAGTTATAAGATAAATAAGTACTAGGGATGTAATGTACAACATGATGCCAGAGTTAGCATTACTGTTATATATATGAAAATTGTTAAGGGATTAAATCCTAAAAGTTCTCATAACAAAGAAGAAAAAAATTTTTTTAATTGTTTCTATATTTGATGATGGATGCTAACTAAACTTACTGCAGGAATCATTTCACAATATAAGTACTTCAAACCATTATGTAACACACCTTAAATTTATACAGTGGTGTATGACAATTTTATCTCAGTAAAACGTGGGGGGAGGCTAAGAAAAGTAAGGTCCAGGAGTTTAAGAGAATTAGGAGAAGTCAGGGAGGGAAGATATGTATTATAATATTTGAAAATGCTGAAGTGATTGAGTGTCAAATGAGAGTGTCAAAGGGGAGAATGTAAATAGATTTAATATTTTAGATAGTCGCATTTAAAGAATGTCTACAATTGCTGGATTCGTTCTGGTCTTGTGGCATTTAATAACCATTTATGACAATTCCAAAATTTATGCCTCACCCCAATGAATTCCAGGTTCATATATAAAATTTCCTACTTACTTTCACTCAGATATCTAATACAGGCTTTTCAGTGATAACACTTCTAAAATTAAACTCTTGTCAATCTCAAATTAACTTCTACAGCCTTCTATATTTCAACAGATGTTAATTCCATTCTTAAAATTATTCAGGTCAAAATCTTGGCATCATCCTTCTTTCTCTTAATCCTTACATCCAGTCCATAAGCAGATCCTTACAACTCTACCTTCAGAAAACTTAATAACCAAAATCTGACCTCTTCTCACCACTTCCACTGACATCATCCGCACCATTATCAGTTCTCACCTGTATCACTTCAATAGCTCCCTAATCAATCTCCCTGATCTCCCCCACGTTTCCATATGGTCTGTTCTCCGTATAGCAGCCAAACAATTCTTTTAAAACCTGTCAGATCATTTCAGTCCTTGCTGAAAACTCTCCAATAGCTTCCTATCTCAAACAGAAAAAAAAACACCCCAAAGTCCTTAAATGGTCTAAGTGACCCCTATGGTTTGCTCTCCCTCCAACTTCTCTGATTTAATTTCTTAACAGTTTTTCCTTCCTTATTTGATTCCAATTATATCAATTAAGCTGCTGTTCAATGAACATGCTGAGCACACTCCCATCTCAAGGCCTTTGAACCCTCTGCCTAGAACAGTTATCCCAGTAGCTTGTACCTGCACCTCCTTCAGGTCTCTGCTCAAATGCTGCCTTTTAGTGATGCCTTCTCTGATTCCCTTGGAACACAGCAACTATCTTCCCAATCCAAATACTCCCTATTTCCCTTACTCTGCTTTAGTTTTCTTCATAATATTTATCCCCACAAGTGAGTAGAGTTAACATCAGGCCTGTGCTGATCCAGGCCCACCTGGAAGAATGACCTTGGAGTCTGACTCCTCACAGCACTGTTTTCTTAGAAAATAAGAATTAAGGTAAATGTATAATGATGTGTTTGACTAGTCGACTGGGTGGGACTACACCTGAATTAGAGGACCTGTGACTTGGTATATAGTCCTTCCTAGCTCTCAGGTGGGAAACCAAGGCTGCAGCTTTTGTGTGTCAAGGTGATTTACCTGCGCCATGCCTTCTGTCCATAGCAGCTTTACATGTCCCATGTAGACGAGGTAGCAAAAGAAAGCTTATTATTTGGGTTGCCGGTGGGCCTCTCAATAAGATAAAGATGCTGTACATGCTGTTATATCCTATCCTGTATCTTTCTATAAAGCTAAGTAAATCTAAGACTAAAAATTGTGACAGTGAGTCTGACTGGCAATTCAAATCCATATCAACTGTTTTTTAGTGCATTACCTTACATATAATCATTGTCTATTTTCAGTTTCTCCCACTAGAACATAAACCCTATGAGAATTTTGCATTCTTGTCCACTATTCTATCACCAGAGTCAGAAGCAGTACCTGATATAAAATATACTATATATACATATATTTATTTTTATATGTTGAATAAATGAATTAATCAACGGATAAATGAAGAAAGAAGATCCAATAAAAAGTAAGCCCCAGCGAGACAAGAAGAAATCCAAAAACTCCAGAAGGGAGATGGGAATAGTCAACAATATCAAATGCTGCAAAGTGACTGAATATGATAATAAATATAAAATACTCATAATGTTTGATAATTAGTAAGTCATTAGTAATATTGGAAAAAGCAAGTTTTGGCAGAGTAGTGAGAGAAGAAGATAAATTGCTAAAAAATAATAATAATAATTAGTGAATGGTGCAGAAGTAACGGCTATTTTTAAAGAATAAACTGAGTGCCTAAGAAAATCAGAGACAAACTAAACACAAACGGTGAAAGTTAACATGGTTTTATATATAGCAAACTTCAAATCACTTACCAATTTCTTGTTGTGATGAGAGAAGATTTAAATTTCCTGCAGAATAATGTTCATTATACTGAAAAATAATTTCCATTAAATATTACTCATGAAATCAGAACAGTAGGTACAGCATTTATATTAGACTCTAAAGCCTAGTTCTTCTAATAAGCATAATTAGAGTAGACAAAATTGCAACATTCTATATAGCACATTATTGTAATTAAAAAGAGATCTATCTTCAAAACTATCATTGACTTATATTAAAATAAGGTTTATTGATTTGACTCTGGCAATAGATAAAATATTAATAGGCAATATATATATATTATACCAAGGATACTTCCTACTTTGGAATACTAATATAACCTAAAATTCTAATTAACTTTGTTTTATTCTGAAGGCCTTTTACAAATCAGGTTGTTGTTACTGCTTTCCTGACTACAAAAATAATACAAAGTATTACAGCTTCATGTCAGTTCAAATAAAGTTTTGCTGCCAAGAGGGTCCGTTTTCTCTGTAAAACAGGGTTTTCAAAAAATGGGATCATGAAACAGTTTTCTGTCCTCTTTTTTTTCCTCTTAACATTGCATTATGAGCATTTTTCCACATAACTATTCTTCCAAAACCTTATTCTTTTTATGGCATTTTAATATTCTTCTAATATGGACATACAATATAGTTTCAATCATTCTTTTGTTTAAAACATTTAGGTTGTTTCTATTTTTTTCTAATATAAATCACACTTGAATATATACTATTATGCACAGATTTATACTTCTTTGACAATTAATAAGGAAAGCTGTTTTTCCCAGAGATTTTATAAGGCACTTGAATTTCTTTTTTGGTGAATTATCTATTCACCAAATAGACTCTGTCCATATCTCTATTGAGGCAGTAATTTTCTTGCTGGTACATATAAGCTCTTTATATAATAAAGATCTTAACTGTTTGTCATATTATTGCAAATATTTTATATCACATTATCATTTTGCCTTTAAATTTTTTTAACATATAAAATTTTGTATGTAACCAAACCAAAACCCTCTTTATTTTCTTTTGGCTCTTCTTCCACTGTTTTTATGCTTAGAGAATACTTCCTTCTCTTAAGATCTGGTAAATATTCACCTATATTTCTTCTGAAATATTTTATGGTTAACATTTTAAAATTTAATGCATCTATAATATCTATTGGTGTACAGTGTAAGACAAATGCCTAATTTATCCCCACTAATTTGTGGTCCTATCTATATCGCATTCTAAATTCTTTTGTTTCAAGACATTTCCCATGCCATTGATCAATCAATCAATCCTTGTACCTTTACCACACTATTTTGATTGCTCTAGGTTTATGTAGAAAGTGAAGTTCCCCCTTATCAGTCTTCTATTTCATAATATTCTCTTATTATTAAAATCAGTAGGAGCCATAATAATATCCTCTCTTTCATTCCTAATATAGGTAAATCTTATCTTTTTCTTTGTCAATCTAGTAAGTTTATAAATTTTGTCCATTTTTTTCAAACAACCAACTCTGGCTTTGCTAATTTTCTCGATTGTTTGTTTTCTATTTCATTGACTTCTTATTTTTCGTAGTTTTTCATTCTACTTACTTTGGGTTTACTTTCTTCTTTTTTTAGCTTTTCAAGGTGGAACTTTAGGTCACTGATTACAGACCTTTCTTCTTTTCTATTAATTTAATTATTTAAATGGTTAATTAAATTATTTAAAGTTATTTTGCTCTGGTTTTGGCAGCAACCTACAATTTTTGATATGCTGAATTTTCATAACCATTCATTTCAAAATTTTTTCTAATTTCTTCTTTGATCCATGGCCTAAATATTTAGGACTTTCCTAATATCTTATTGATTTCTAATTTAATTCCATTATGATCAGATAACATACTCCGTATAATTTCTATCCTTTTAAATTTATTAGGAGCCACTTAATGGCCCAGAATATGGTCTATCTTGGTGAATGTACCATCAGCGCTTGAAAAGAATAAATATGCTGCAGTTGTTGGATGTGGTATTCTATAAATGTCTGTTAGGTCGAGGGGGTCGATGGGGTTGTTCAGATTTTATATAAGATCTTTCTTGATTGTGTTGCCTAATTCTATCAATTGCTGAGAAAGGGGTGTTAAAAATCTCCAACTAAGTTTGTGTTTTTGTCTATTTCTCCCTTTAATCCTGTCAATTTTTGTTTCTACATACACATGTAGTTGAAAAGACCAACTACCTACCTGAAAATTTTTTCACACTGAGAATATATGAAGTTTATTTAGAATTACAAAGCCAAATTAATTTTTAAACTGCCTTTAACTGAAATTTAAATCATTGCTATCCTGAGATTCTGTTTTATGAACAGATGTCAATTTGAGCCACCTGAAGTTGAAAACATAAAGATAATGGGGGAACGTTGTTATGCTATCAATACTAAGAATCTTTTAAAAAATTGCCTCTGCAAGTGGTATTGGGAAAGTTGGAGAGCTACATGTAAATCAACGAAGTTAGAACACACCTTCATGCCATACACAAAAATAAACTCAAAATGGCTTAAAGACTTAAATATAAAACAAAACACCATAAAACTCCTAGAAGAGAACATAGGCAAAACATTCTCTGACATAAATCATACCAATGTTTTCTTAGGTCAGTCTCCCAATGCAATAGAAGTAAAAGCAAAAATAAACAAATAGAACCTAATCAAACTTACAAGCTTTTGCACAGCAAAAGAAACCTTAAACAAAACGAAAAGACAACCTACAGACTGGGAGAAAATATTTGCAAATGATGTGACCAACAGGGCTTAATTTCCAAAACATAGAAACAGCTCATACAACTCAACAACAACAACAAAACAAACAACCCAATCAAAAAATGGGCAGAAGAACTAAACAGACATTTCTCCAAAGAAGACATACAGATGGCCAATAGGCACATGAAAAGATGCTTAATATCGCTAATTATTAGAGAAATGCAAATCAAAAGTACAATGAGATACCACCTCACACCAGTCAGAGTGGCCATAATTAAAAAGTTTACAAATAACAAATGTTGGAGAGGATGTGGAGAAAAGGGAACCCTCCTACACTGTTGGTGGGAATGTAAATTGGTGCAGCCACAATGGAAAACAGTATGGAGGTTCCTCAGAAAACTAAAAATAGAGTTGTCATACGATCCAGCAATCCCAGTCCTGAACATATATCCAGACAAAATTATAATTCTAAAAAATACATACACCCCTGTGTTCACAGCAGCACTACTTATAATAGCCAAGACGTGGAAACAACCTAAATGTCTGTCGACAGATGAATGGATAAAGAAGATGTGGCATATATATATACAATGGAATATTACTCAGTCATTAAAAAGAATGAAATGATGCCATGTTGCAGCAACATGGATGAACCTAGAAATTATCATACTAAGTGAACTAAGTCAGAAAGAGAAATACAAATACCATATGATATCACTTACATGTGGAATCTAAAATATGACACAAGTCAACATATCTACAAAACAAAAACAGACTCACAGATATAGAGAACGGACTTGTGGTTGCCAAGGAGGGGTAAGGGGAGGGAAGGATTGGGAGTCTAGGATTAGCAAAGGCAGACTTTGTATATAGGATGGATAAACAACAAGTTCTGACTGTACAGCACAGGGAACTATATTCAATATCCTGTGGCGAACCATAATGGAAAAGAATATGAAAAAGAATATATATATATATAACTGACTCATTTTGCTGTACAGCAGAAATGAACACAACATTGTGCATCAACTATACATCAATAAAATTTTTTAAAAAAATAAAATAAATTGCCTCTGTTTTGTACTGTGCTCCAAGGAAGTTTAGTATTAAAGAATTAAACTTTTTGAGGTTTCAGTGTACAATTTTTTTAGAAATAAAACTTTAGCTTCTCATATTACCTGATGTGATGAGATTTCTGAATCAAATACAGAAGAATCAAATAAATTCAATCCAGGAGATCTAGAAGTATAACTCATAAAAAAAGAAAATCCAGGGGATTCCTTTTGTGTTTGACATTCCGTAGCTGTGTTTCTATTTCTGATACAGAGAAATAAGAAATCATCAAAATGTTAAATACATATTATTAAATATTGCAGACTGGTAAGCACCATAGGCAATGGCATAGAGGTAAGAATTAGCATAGCAGGAAAAGGGAGGAAGTAGTTATTGAAGTGACAAACCTATGGAGAAAAAAACAAACCTATGGTTTTGGGTGGAGAATAATATTAACTAAAGTAGAATAATCAATTATGAAATGATAATAAAGAATTCCTACTAAGAATATACTGTCAGGCTCTATTCTATGTATTTTCATCATCATTAATTTACTTATTCCTCACAATAACCCTATGAGATAGCTACCATTATTATCACCTCCATTTCAGAGAAGAGGAAAGAATTCCTACTAAGAATATACTGTCAGGCTCTATTCTATGTATTTTCATCATCATTAATTTACTTATTCCTCACAATAACCCTATGAGATAGCTACCATTATTATCACCTCCATTTCAGAGAAGAGGATTTTGAAGCATAGAAAGATTAAATGATTTGCTCAAAAGAATGTAAGTGCCAGAGTTGGGATTTGAATGTAGCAACAACGATTCAAAGTCTAAGCTCTTAAGCCTGATGCTATATTGTCCCCAAGATCTTGAAAGCAGTCACAAAATTTTAGTCTTAATGAGAAGCCAGTCATGACAGATTGTTTCATAAGGAAGTTAAGTTATAAAATGATTTGGGAAAAATAATTAGACAAGACAGTATATAACACAGTGGTTAAAAGCATGAATTCTGGAGGCAGAACTGCCTGGGTTTAAATCTCAACTCTGTCACCGACAAGTTGTATCACCTGTGATTCTGTTTCCTCTTCTATAAAATAAGGATAATAATGTACTTACATCTCATAAAGCCGTTGTGAACATGAAAGGAGCAATATTTATTAAATGCTTACACATAGTGCTATTAAGTGCGTGTTAAATAATAGAAGTCTGAAGATACTTCTATAACTCTCCATGACCATTAATGAGTCACTTTACAGACTGGTTTTCTCACCCATAAAGAGAGGTTTTAGTATACGAATGCCACATCCTTTTACAGTTCTCAGATTTGATGATGAGTTCCACTTTGAACATGCTGTGTTTGAGTCAACAGCATGACATTCATATATAAAAATCTTAGTAGCAATTTAAAAAACAGAGTAGAACACAGGTGAGAGATTCCTGATGAAGTGAAATCTGTTTGACATATATTTTAGAAGAATCTCAGGGTTCAGATTTAAGAAAAGATTGAACTAAACAGAGAGCTTGAATGCAGAACTATTTTCTTGGCTGTAAACTACAAATCTGTATTTTCCAAAGTTAAATAATGATGTTAGAGATATTTATGCCTACCAAGGTTACTTAAAAGAACGGTAACTCTTGTTTTAGACACTATAACATTAAGAAAAAATGACTGCTGGAACATTATTCAATGTCCACAACTTACCAAATGTGATAGTAACTTTTTAGCTTGACATTTAAAATTTTTCCATACATTTTTAATTCTTCTGAAAATCTTAAATCTTATACTATTGAACTTGATAAGTACTCAGGATCTAGTCCACCTTCAGCTAAATGTTTCAGGGAAAATGGGGAAGAGGATCTAAGAAACAAGATGGCAGAATGTTTATAACTGTTCCAACAGAGTGATAGGTACATGAGAGTTCATTATACTACTCTCTCTCTCCTTTGTATGTTTGAAATATTCCATAATAAAAACTTTTAAAAGTTACAGGTATTAGGCATTTTACTATTCCTATCAATTACTTATATAACTCAATATGTAGACTCTTTCATTATAATTACTAATTAAAATCTTACATTTCAAATGAGGGGGTTTTAGGTAATTTCTCCACAGAGTCAGGTGTTCTCACAGCTTCAGGAGTCCTTAAAAATAAAGGAATTTCAGGAGTTTGTGGAAAAATCTCAGCCCTTTCTTCTACTTCATCACTATTACTTTCTATTGGCTTCCCCAAATGTTCGGCATATGTAACCTGCAAATTCAAAGTAACAGAAAACTATAAAAATGAATGTTATTGTATTAATAAACTCACATATGTATAAATATGAGGTTAAAAACATCATATTAACATATGTTATCATTTCATAGACAAAATAAGTAAAATAAGAATAATTGGTGAAAGTGATACCAAAATATATCTGTTCAAAATACAGGAAAATAATTATTTTTAATTCTCCAATTTTTCTTTTCTTCCCAGGTCTATCTCACCTACCCCTACCTGAAAAAGTAACTTATAACTAGGACACACTCAGATTGATGAAGAAAAATGGTTAGGAATGATTTTTCTTTTAAAATTTCCACATCATGTTCTGGGTCAAGATTTGTATATGATAACCCCTTGAAAGAAAAGAGCAATCTTGCTCTCACTGGTTATGTTCTTTGCACTTTTTGCCCTAATAAATTCATTATACTACTTTCCCTGCAAAGATTGAAAACTTGAATACTAATTTTCCTTTATATCATTTTGTAGGCTAGGAATATGATTTCCCAAATGTTTGTTACCAAATCCCATTACAGAAACAGTTTGGGTCCCTCCAGCAAAAAAATGAAAATGTGCTTTTTACCTGTATTTCTTTACAGCAGAATACTACTCTTGTTTCTCTTGTCTTATCCCTTAGTAGCTACGGTACATTGCCTACACCTATCATCGTTAAAGCTTTCCACTATTAAAAAATATTTTGAAGATACTTTTGTGGCAGCCTGGGCAAATAATTCAATCTTATCAAACAAAATTGTTTTCTTCAGTTATGATTTAGTTGTTGTGGTATCAATTATATATAGTCAATTATTAATGACAATTTTTTGTGTAAATTTTCATGTAAACTTTTTGTGGCTTCGTTTTTAAATCTATAACTCCTCTAAGGGATAGAATCTGTAACATCACAGCAACTTTATTATAAAACTAATAAGATCTAGACCTCACATAAATAATTTTCATTATATCAAATTGAAATTAAAATGGAAACAGAATATTTTAAATTGTAATATTTTGCTTAGAAATTAGAAACCAAACATTTGACTTACTTGTGAAGTACATTTTGATTCTCTCAATTGTTTTACTGTCCCTTTATCTCCACACTCAGCATCTGTTTGTTATATGAGAACAAAATATTTTTTCTGTTTGTAATTTAATTGTAAATAAAACATATTAGCCAAACCATATGAAATTGCCAATATTTAACTATTCTGGGTCTATAAAAATGGAAATTTTAGATAGTTCAACCCAATACATAAAGAAAAGACAATAAAACCTATAGGAACAGTTTAACGAACAAAATTATAAAGAGAACACCCCATGTAACCACCACCTAGGTAAAGAAATAGAACATTATGAGTTCTCCATAAGGCCCCATATTCCACTTATCTTCCTTCTCATCGGTAAACACTATCCTGACTTCTGTAATAATCAATACCCTGATTTGCTTTATACAGTTTTATCACCTAAGCAATATAGTTTTTTTTCCTGTTTTAAAATATGATGAAATAATAATACATTTGTCATGCTTTTTTTTTGTTTAGTATACACTTATGAGATTCGTATGTATTGTTGTATATAGACATAGTTTGCTTCCTTTTAACGGATGTAAAGTATTCCATTGTACAAACACAACACAATATATCTATCTATCCATTCTACTGCAAATGGACATTTGGGGTGTTTCTGCTTTGAGGCCATTACAAACAATGTTGTTAACATTCTTCTACATATATACTTGTATATATGTACTTGTATTTCTCTAGGTATATACCTAGGTGTGGAATTACAAAATATAGGGTAGTGTATCTTTCATTTTACCAGATGTTAAACTATTTTCCAAACTTTAGTTTTGAAACTATTCAACAATTTTTGTTGTGGCAGCTAGCCATCCTGAGCTACCCTAGGAAATCATTAGATTTCACCAGACAAAATTACTAGTTCCAAGTATAATTTAGTTATATGACAATATATTTCATTTATAAATGACAGTCCCTACCAATAGTTATGAGAGTTCTAACTGTCCTACATTCTCATCAACATCTAGTATTGTCAGACTTTCTGCATTTTGCTCATCTGATGGGTGTATAATATCTCATTGTGGGTTTATTTTTCAGTTTCCTGATTTGTTGAACATCTTTTCATATATTTATCGGCCACAAAAGTTTCTCTATTTGAAGTGCCTATTCATTTATTTTGCACATATTTCTAATTGGGTTGTCCGTATTTTTATTCTTGGTTTGTAGAAGTTTTTTATACATTTTTGGAAACTAGTCCTTTGACAGTTTTATGTATTGGAAATATATTCTCTTGCCTCCCGTTCTTTTCATAGTGTCTTTTGATGAATAGAAATTCTTAATTTTAATATAGCCAAATTTATCAATTTTTCTTTTACGATTGGGCTTTTTAATTCTTTTTTTTTTTTTTTAAAGATTGATTGATTGATTGATTGATTGATTGCTATGTTGGGTCTTCGTTTCTGTGCGAGGGCTTTCTCTAGTTGCGGCGAGCGGGGGCCACTCTTCATCGCGGTGCGCGGGCCTCTCACTATCGCGGCCTCTCTTGTTGCGGAGCACAGGCTCCAGACGCGCAGGCTCAGCAGTTGTGGTTCACGGGCCCAGTTGCTCCGCGGCATGTGGGATCTTCCCAGACCAGGGCTCGAACCCGTGTCCCCTGCGTTAGCAGGCAGATTCTCAACCACTGCGCCACCAGGGAAGCCCTTTAATTCTTTTTAAGAAATTCTTTCCTATCTTGAATAAATGTTTCCCTATTTGGTCATCTGAATGCTTTATAGTTTTGTCTCTTGAGTTCAGTCACACTACTATTTTCACCACATATTAACTTCTTCAAAAGATAGGGTTGGAGACTGTGGAAGAGAGTCTTTTCTTCTTCCAAGATAATTATATGCCTTCTTGGGTGTTAAGCCTCACCATACATGCTCAATGGCAGCTAGGACTATGCCAGATACATGCATTTCCCCATATATCTGTATTAGGGGGTATATTGCTCCTAGAGATTATCTGTTCCTCCCTTGTCTAACACTCTGTCAGCTTAGCATATATAGAGGATTATAAACAGGTGAAATATATCACCTGGGCAGATAAGATATAATTCTTTTTTCCAGAAGAAAGCAGGAAAAATATCCATCTACATTAAATAAGCATATTGTCTTGGTTGAATCCTATATTGAGAGTGAGAGGAATAGACTCATAGTATGTTATATGACCATTCTGAATGTGCATATATTTGCAGAATTTTATACTGCCAGAATGAGCCATTTTTTTAATTTCAAAATAAGTCAGTAATCCACATGCTATAGACAAGAAGAGGTAAAGACTTTTATATAGCCTAATGAATGGAATAATTACTATTCGTTATTGGGCTACCAAAAATATATATATATATATATATATATATATATATATATATATACACATATATATCTATGTGTCTCTATGATATATATTTTATATATACATATACATACATGTATACATATACATACACATATATACATAGAGAGAGAATGAATCTCTGTCTCTCAAGGGTGCATCAAAGTTCCAACAGCTAGTTGATTCTAGGATAATAAACACATACATATATATTCTGTGACCTTTCTATGATTTTATTCAAAGAAAATAATCCAAGATAATAAAATATTTATATAAAAGAATATAGTAGCATTATTTATAACAGCAAAAAACCTGGAAATAACAAAATATTCACTGTGAAAGAATGGCTAAATAAATTACAGCATACTGATGCAAAGACCTATTATAAGTCATCACAAATAAAATCTATTTAATGGCATGGAAAAATATCCTCAACAGTACATCAAGTGGAAAGAAAAGGATACAAAATAATATACATAGTATGCTTCAAATTTGGAGGAATAAACTAAAAGAACAAAACACAGATATGCATAGAAAAAATATAAGAATATACAACAGTATTATGTAGTGTCAGTTTTATCTGGGTGGTCGTATTTTTGTTTCTTTTATATTTTTCTCCATTTTCCAAATTTTCTACAATAAAATGTATTTGTTTTATATTTAAGAAAAATGTATTTAAAAACTAGGCATGCATGGTCAGTTAACCAGAGATGCAACCAATACAAATAATTTATTTGACTAGTATAAAAACCTGATATAACTTGTTACTCCCATTTCTTAGGAAAAATATAAACAGCAAATACCTGTATCTCCCTTTTCCAGCCATTGATTGCAACTTGATTGTTTCTGTGGAGTTAACAATCTAAAATACAATAAACAAAATTTTTATATTATTTACTGAGCTGATAAATTATTTCAGAAATTAAAGCATTTTCTTATTTTTAAAGGTTACCTGAACTGCATAAAATTTTGTGAACTTTTAAAAGCCGTAACATGTGAACACTTTGAACGGTTATTCACAGCAGAGTCATTCAATACCTGAACAAAAGAAATTAAGCATTAGAATTGACTACACAAAACAATAAAATGTTTTGCTTGCCATGGATAATCAGGGCTCTCCAAGAACACTGTCACCTTCCTCATCCTCACTGTTATCAACATCAACAACAACTACAAACAAAACATTAAATTAAATGAAACAACTACATACAAAACATTAAGTCAAACACTGGGAAACAAAATGGTTTAACTCTCAAGGAATTTGATGTTTTTGACAAGTATAATAACTATGCCTGAGAGTATTTCTTCATTTAAGGTAAACTTTAAAATTTTTCTTCCTTATTCATGATCAAGTGAATCTTACCATTTTCTCAACTAATAACCTGATGTCTGTGTCTCTCCATCCCCTATAATCTCACAAATTGACTATAGGAAAGGAAAACAGTAGGTTAAAAGATTAAAGCCTGAAACTTTCTTTTTAAAATATGTATGATATGTATGACAAAGCTAATATTTCATTTTTAACTTTAATTAAATTTAATACTAATATTTAAATCACTACTTTACTAATGTTTGTATTGTCTGTTTCAAGTCTTTCATTCTCCCTGAGTCACTCATTTTGAAGAGTCACTGATTTTTCTTATTTGACCTGAAATTAAAATACCTTTAATAGGAAAGTTTATCCATTTATATTTGTTATAACAGCCACTGGTCTTAATTCTGTCATCTTATGTGCCTTTAGATCGTAAGAAAAAGACCTTGTCCCTCAAAGAACACTTGGCCCTTAAAGAACAAGTGTTGTTACAGTTTTGATGTATGTTTTAAAAAATATACATGCTTGTATATTCCTCCTGGTACAAGTATTTCAAGTAATTGTTTAGAGTAGGTGCCAAGAAGTGAAATTGCTGAGTATGTGCGTTTTTATTTTTAATGAGTACTGTGAACCAGTCCCCTAAAGCAGTTGTCCCAAATTATACTCCCACTATTGTTGACTTCACTAGACATTATCAAATGTTTTAATGTCTGCAAATCTGACAGGTGAAACCAGGTATCTCATTGGTTTAATTTGCATTTCCCTGTTCTCCTGAGGTCAGGCATCTTGTTATGTTTAGTGACCCTTAGTCTTTCCTTTTATGTAAGCTGACTTATCTTTTGACCATTTTTATAGTTTTTTAAATTAATTTTTAAGAATTATTATGTATTTCTTTGTATATTATACATTCCAGATACCAATCCCCTAAGTGACAATTCTGTCACTCTTTTAACTCTGTTAGTGTCTTTCACCATACAAAAGCTTTTTTATTTTGATATACTCCATTGATCAATTTGTCTTTTATTGTACCACACTGTTATAATAACTGCACTTTGATAATGTTTAAAAATGTTTGGGGATGATGAAAATGTTCTGAAATTAGACAGTGATGATGGTTACACTATCTTGTGAACATACTAAAAACCACTAAATTGTACACTTTAAAACAATCAATTTTATATGTGAATTATATCTCAGTAACGAAAGTTTAAAAATAAACATTTTAATATCTGGTAGTAAGAGTCTCCCTAACATCCTTTTAAAAATCTTTATTTAAAATCATTTATTAATCTATTAATGTAGGAAATCATATTGTTAGATTTTTCTTAATGCTAAACAATCATTGTATTCTTTGGGAAAACCAAGGTTAGTCATAATATATTACTCTTTCAATGTTACATTGCAAAATTTGGTTTGCTAATAACTTATTTAGGATTTTTACATCTATGTTCATTCTTGAGACTACGTACCATAATTTTTCTTTTCTTTCACTATCCTTGTCCTTGCTATCTAATGGATTATTCATTTATAATTTGTTGGATAGTTTCCAACTCTTTTTATACTCTGGAATTGTTTGTATAAAAAGATTATTTAATCCAATGGTTCTCAACTGGGGGCAATTTTGCCTCTTAGGAGACATTTGACAGTGGAGATATTTTTGATTGTCATAATTTGGGGATGAGGTGCTATTGGACTCTAGTGGGTCACAAGATGACCCCACAACAAAGAATTATCTGACCCAAGATGTCAAAGTGCCACTATTGAGAAACTCTGATCTAATCCTTAAAGGTTTGGTAGAATTCACCTGAAAAATTGAGTCTGGCGTGTTCTGAAGGGCATGTGTGGTAGAGGGAAAAGGGAGGGAAATAAGGGAGAAAAGAGGGAAATAGGTATTTATATACATTTCAGTTTCACTTACATCTGTTTCTTCTAGGTTATTGATCTATTCATGTTTCTCTTTTTCAGTCTATTTAGCAATTTATATTGTGCTAAAAAAACTGTCCATCTTACCTAAATTTTCAAATTTATGGGTATATAGTTTTATAGTATCCTTTTAGGACTTAGAAAAGATTTCTTACATAAGTGTAGAGATATGCACTTTTCCCCCCTTTTATTCTTTTCTTTTGTTCGGGGGGTATTCTCTTTTTTCTCTACACTTGCTTAAACTTATTAGCTTTGGCTATATTAATTAACCCAACTTTTAAATTTCATTAATTTCTACTTTCTTTGCATTTATTATTTTATTTCTGTATTTTGAGTTAAGCTTTTCATACTTTGAGTGCAACTTTTTATACTTAAAGTTCAGCTAATTTTAATCTTTCTTATTTTCTAGTATGTTTGTTTTCAAATATAAATGTCTCTCTGAGGACCAATTTGGCTACATTTCACAGGTTTGGGTTTATAGTATTCTTTTGAATAGTTTTTAAATTCTATTTTGATTTCTTCTATAACCCAAAAGTAATTTCAAAGTATGTGAATTTCTTTTTTCTCAGCCAAATAGTTTTTTGAGGAGAGGGCTATCTTTTTGTTTAACTTGTATTTTTGTATGCTGTGGTTAATGAAGATAGCAGCTTTTTAGAATTGGTTGAGATATCCTTTTTGTTCTAGTAAATAGTCAATTTTGGTGAATACTGCAAACAAAATTTAACTGAATTCTGTGTATGTTGGGTACAAAGTTTGCTAATTGTGCTACTCAGGTCCTCTACATCCTTACTTATTTTTCATCTATTTGATTCGTTCTTATGACAGAAACTGCCAGTTTTCTATCCTATCCAAAATCTACATTTCCTTTGTGTTCTGATTTAAAAAGCAAACAAACAAAAAAGCCCATCATATTTCTCAACCTTTCTGCAGATGGAGGTAGCCATGTTACAAACTTCTGGCCAATGAAACATTAACATAAATTGTTTAAGGAGCTTCCATAAAAGATCCCTAAAATGAGGCTGACTCAACTAGCCTTTCTCCCCTTCTTCTTTCCTGCCTAGAAGGAAGATATGATGGCAAGTTGTAATGGTTAGCTTCTGACCATGAAATAACCTTGAGGTGAAAGCCTAGCATTAAGGATAACAGGGAAAGAAAACACCAATGGAGCTTGAGAAATGATGACATTGTGGAGATGGTGCCACAATTTCCCTCTTCAATACAATTCCTTTAGAAATGTCTTACCGTTTTTGGTCTACTGGGTATAGAGATTGGTATTTTCAAATATCTTTTATTTTTAGAAGTAAGGGAGAAGGCTACAGTATATGCTCAGGCTGCCATATTGAAACTCTTTTAAGTCTTTTAGATCCTGAGCTTGTACTAATGGCTACTTTAATATATTTATAACACACACATGTCCTAAATGCAATACATTCACTATCTCATTTAATGCAAGCATTTAATTTGTACTATTAAAAAAGAAATACCTACCTGAATATCACTTGCTTTTTGTCTGAAGTCAATATTGGCAAGTTTTGACTGCTTCACAGAACTTTCTTCTTTTTTATCTAGGTTATTAAATGGTACAACTTCAAATCAATTCCAGAAATAGAATCAAATGGCATGCCCAATATTTAACCTAACCTTGTAATTTTAAAAAAATCAAGTTACATTAATATTTAATTTAAATTAAAATAAAGAATTATGAATCACTACATATTCTTAATTCCTCTATAATAGCTATTACAATAACCATGAATGTAAAATGAAAAACAGCTGACAAAAATAAATTAATTAAATTAAATTTAAAAAAACAGCTGACAAAACTACATCTTTATAATGGGACTACATCTTTATAATGGGGAACCAAAGAACAAAGAGTGGTGATATTAATGATTGGGGGACTAAAACAGCCAATGCAGTTAACCTAATACATTGTAGTTAATCTATCCATTGAATGAAACATTCAAATATCTCAGTGACTAAGTCATAAATATCATTATCACAAGTCTGCCACCCACTTTAATCATACATACTGATAATACAACCTCTCAAATGAAAAATATATAATTATTCATCCTCCCCTGACAGCTGGAAACCAGACTGAAACACTTTTTAAAAAAATATCGTATGAGTGATTTCTTTCTCAAAGAGAAAAATGTTGTGTATAGAAGGCACATCTTGTTTGCTCTCAGAAAAAATCAAAGTGGCACTTTACTGAGTCTATAGGTATCCAGTATTGTTTGCTCTTGCTTACACCAAATGATAACTAAAGTTGCTCCTTTCTATTTCTTCTTTTATGTGTTTTCAAAGAAAACTAAGTTTTTGAATAATAAGCAGATACTGTACCTTTAACTCTTGGTTCTGAAGGATGCATCTTTATTGGTTTGATTAATTTCTGAGATTCATATGGAAGAAATAATTGACTGTTTTGAGGGGTCTTATTCAACGTAAGTACATGCTGTTCATCTTTTTCAAAAATTCTAAAGAGTGAATTATAAATATTAGCTAAGTAAAAAATTAATATATTTTAAAGCTAGAAGAGATATTTAGATATTATATAGTTAAAACTCCTCAATTTGCAGATAATGAAAAGAAGTTCCAGAGAATTTAACAAATCCGCCCAATATTATTAAATTACTTACTAGTGTCACAACTAAAACACACTTTTCCTGATTAAGTCCAGGGCTCTTCTCAATGTACCACACTCTCATTTTTAAAACATAATCATTTTAACAGACTTTCTAAACCTGTGAAAAACATTTTAAACCAAAACTGTATTTGCAAATAGCATGCTTTAGATTTTGAAGTACTACTTCAAACTTTAAAAAGATTTATTCCGAAAAAAATCAACTAGCATGAACACAGACATCATTAAAGCAATATTACAATCATAAATGGATCTTTTCAGTATTTTACTGGAAGAATAATTTCATTGAATTTTTCCTAAATTAGAGAAATAATTTATATTATTGATAGCTAAATAATAATTTAAATACTGGTATTATTTGATAATAACTATCAAAATATAAGTAAAAATAACTAAATAGTTATATAAGTTTCTCTCAACAGAGAATTTTTATATTAAAAAGTTATCGGAGGTAGGGGCAAGATGGCGGAAGACTAAGACGCGGAGATCACCTTCCTTCCCACAGATACAGTAGAAATACATCTACACGTGGAACTGCTCCTACAGAACACCCACTGAACGCTGGCAGAAGACGTCAGACCTCCCAAAAGGCAAGAAAATCCCCACGTACTTGGGTAGGGTAAAAGAAAAAAGAAATAACAGAGACAAAAGAATAGGGACGGGACCTGCGCCAGTGGGAGGGAGCCGTGAAGGAGGAAAGGTTTCTAGGCACTAGGAAGCCCCTTTGTGGGCAAAGACTGCGGGTGGCAGAGGGGGGAAGCTTCGGAGCCACGGAGGAGAGCGCAGCCACAGGGGTGCGGAGGGCAAAGCGGAGAGACTCCCGCACAGAGGCTCGGCGCCAACCAGCACTCACCAGCCCGAGAGGCTTGTCTGCTCACCCACCGGGGCGGGCGGGGGCTGGGAGCTGAGGCTCGGGCTTTGGTGCTAGCCGGGAGGGAGTCCGGGAAAAAGTCTGCAGCTGCCGAAGAGGCAAGAGACTTTTTCTTGCCTCTTTGTTTCGCGGCGCGCAAGGAGAGGGGATTCAGAGCACTGCCTAAACGAAATTCAGAGACGGGTGCGAGCCGCGGCTATCAGTGCGGATCCCACAGCAACAGGGGCGCAGAGGGAAAAACGGAGAGATTCCCGCACAGAGGCTCAGCGCCGAGCAGCGCTCACCAGCCCGAGAGGCTTGTCTGCTCACCCACCGGGGCGGGCGGGGCTGGGAGCTGAGGCGCGGGCTTCGGTTGGATCGCAGGGAGAGGACTGGGGTTGGCGGCGTGAACACAGCCTGAAGGGGTTGGCGTGCCGCGGCGAGCCGGGAGGGAGCCGAAGAAGAGGTCTGCAGCCGCCGAAGAGGCAAGAGACTTTTTCTTGCCTCTTTGTTTCGTGGCGCGCAAGGAGAGGGGATTCAGAGCGCCGCCTAGAGGAACTCCAGAGACGGGCGCGAGCCGCGGCCATCAGCGTGGACCCCAGAGACTGGTAGGAGACGCTAAGGCTGCTGCTGCCGCCACCAAGAAGCCTGTGTGCGAGCACAGGTCACTCTCCACACCACCCCTCCCGGGAGCCGGTGCAGCTCGCCACTGCCAGGCTCCCGTGATCCGGGGACAACTTCCCCGGGAGAACACACGGCGCGCCTCAGGCTGCTGCAACGTCACGACGCCTCTGACGCTGCAGGCTCGCCCCGCCTCCTCCGTACCGCTCCCTCCCCCAGCCTGAGTGAGCCAGAGCCCCTGAAGCAGCTGCTCCTTTAACCCTGTTCTGTCTGGGCAGGGAACGGACGCCCTCAGGCGACGTACATGCAGAGGCGGGTCCAAATCCAAAGCTGAACGCTGGGAGCTCTACGAACAAAGAAGAGAAAGGGAAATCTCTCCCAGCAGCCTCAGAAGCAGCGGATTAAAGCTCCACAAACAACTTGATGTGCCTGCATCTGTTGAATACCTGAATAGACAACGAATCATCCCAAATTCAAAAGGTGGACTTTAGGAGCAGGATATATTAATTTCCCCTTTTCCTTTTTTTTTGTGAGTGTATATGTGTATGCTTCTGGGTGAGATTTTGTCTGTATAGCTTTGCTTTCACCATTAGACCTAGGGTTAGGTCCGTCCATTTTTTTTTTTTTTTTTTTTTTACTTAAAAAAATTTTTTTTTCCCAATATATGTTTTCTTAATAATTTTTTCCATATTTTCTATTTTTAGAAATTAAAAAATTTTTTAATAAGTTTTTTCATATTTTTTATTTTAAAAAATTAAAATTTTTTTTCTTAATAAAATTTTTTTTCTTATTTTTTACTATAAAAAATTAATAAATCTATTTTTAAAAATTAAAAAAAATTTTTTTCTGAATACATTTACTCTTAATAATTTTTTTTCTTATTTTTTATTATAATAGCTTTATTTTATTTTATTTTATCCTCTTTCTTTCTTTCTATTTTTTTCTCCCTTATATTCTGAGCTGTGTGGATGAAAGGCTCTTGGTGCTCCAGCCAGGCATCAGGGCTGTGCCTCTGAGGTGGGAGAGCCAACTTCAGGACACTGGTCCACAAGAGACCTACCAGCTCCACGTAATACCAAACGGCAAAAATCTCTCAGAGATCTCCATCTCAACATCAAGACCCAGCTTCACTCAACGACCAGCAAGCTACAGGGCTGGACACCCTATGCCAAACAACTAGCAAGACAGGAACACAGCCCCATCCATTAGCAGGGAGACTGCCTAAAATCATAAGGCCACAGACACCCCAAAACACACCACCAGACGTGGACGTGCCCACCAGAAAGACAAGATTCAACCTCATCCACCAGAACACAGGCAATAGTCCCCTCCACCAGGAAGCCTACACAACCCACTGAACCAACCTTACCCACTGGGGACAGATACCAAAAACAACGGGAACTACGAACCTGCAGCCTGTGAAAAGGAGACCCCAAACACAGTAAGATAAGCAAAATAAGACGACAGAAAAACACACAGCAGATGAAGGAGCAGGGTCAAAACACACCAGACCTAACAAATGAAGAGGAAATAGGTAGTCTACCTGAAAAAGAATTCAGAATAATGATAGTAAGGATGATCCAAAATCTTGGAAATAGAATAGACAAAATGCAAGAAATATTTAACAAGGACGTAGAAGAACTAAAGAGGAACCAAGCAACGATGAAAAACACAATAAATGAAATTAAAAATACTCTAGATGGGATCAATAGCAGAATAACTGAGGCAGGAGAAAGGATAAGTGACCTGGAAGATAAAATGGTGGAAATAACTACTGCAGAGCAGGATAAAGAAAAAAGAATGAAAAGAACTGAGGACAGTCTCAGAGACCTCTGGGACAACATTAAACGCACCAACATTCGAATTATAGGGGTCCCAGAAGAAGAAGAGAAAAAGAAAGGGACTGAGAAAATATTTGAAGAGATTATAGTTGAAAACTTCCCTAATATGGGAAAGGAAATAGTTAATCAAGTCCAGGAAGCACAGAGAGTCCCATACAGGATAAACCCAAGGAGAAACACCCCAAGACACATATTAATCAAACTGTCAAAAATTAAATATAAAGAAAACATATTAAAAGCAGCAAGGGAAAAACAACAAATAACACACAAGGGAATCCCCATAAGGTTAACATCTGATCTTTCAGCAGAAACTCTGCAAGCCAGAAGGGAGTGGCAGGATATACTTAAAGTCATGAAGGAGAAAAACCTACAACCAAGATTACTCTACCCAGCAAGGATCTCATTCAGATGTAATGGAGAAATTAAAACCTTTACAGACAAGCAAAAGCTGAGAGAGTTCAGCACCACCAAACCAGCTTTACAACAAATGCTAAAGGAACTTCTCTAGGCAAGAAACACAAGAGAAGGAAAACACCTACAATAATAAACCCAAAACATTTAAGAAAATGGGAATAGGAACATACATATCTATAATTACCTTGAATGTAAATGGATTAAATGCTCCCACCAAAAGACACAGACTGGCTGAATGGATACAAAAACAAGACCCATATATATGCTGTCTACAAGAGACCCACTTCAGACCTAGAGACACATACAGACTGAAAGTGAGGGGATGGAAAAAGATATTCCATGCAAATGGAAATCAAAAGAAAGAAGGAGTAGCAATTCTCATATCAGACAAAATAGACTTTAAAATAAAGAATATTATAAGAGACAAAGAAGGACACTATATAATGATCAAGGGATCGATCCAAGAGGAAGGTATAACAATTGTAAATATTTATGCACCCAACATAGGAGCACCTCAATACATAAGGCAAATACTAACAGCCATAAAAGGGGAAATCGACAGCAACACAATCATAGTAGGGGACTTTAACACCCCACTTTCACCAATGGACAGATCATCCAAAATGAAAATAAATAAGGAAACACAAGCTTTAAATGATACATTAAACAAGATGGACTTAATTGATATTTATAGGACATTCCACCCAAAAACAACAGAATACACATTTTTCTCAAGTGCTCATGGAACATTCTCCAGGATAGATCATATCTTGGGTCACAAATCAAGCCTTGGTAAATTTACGAAAATTGAAATCGTATCAAGTATCTTTTCCGACCACAACGCTATGAGACTAGATATCAATTACAGGAAAAGATCTGTAAAAAATACAAACACATGGAGGCTACACAATACACTACTTCATAACAAAGTGATCACTGAAGAAATCAAAGGGGAAATCAAAAAATACCTAGAAACAAATGACAATGGAGATACGACGACCCAAAACCTATGGGACGCAGCAAAAGCAGTGCTAAGAGGGAAGTTTATAGCAATACAAGCCTACCTCAAGAAACAGGAAACATCTCGAATAAACAACCTGACCTTGCACCTAAAGCAATTAGAGAAAGAAGAACAAAAAAACCCCAAAGCTAGCAGAAGGAAAGAAATCATAAAGATCAGGTCAGAAATAAATGAAAAAGAAATGAAGGAAACAATAGCAAAAATCAATAAAACTAAAAGCTGGTTCTTTGAGAAGATAAACAAAATTGATAAACCATTAGCCAGACTCATCAAGAGAAAAAGGGAGAAGACTCAAATCAATAGAATTAGAAATGAAAAAGGAGAAGTAACCACTGACACTGCAGAAATACAAAAGATCATGAGAGATTACTACAAGCAACTCTACGCCAATAAAATGGACAACCTGGAAGAAATGGACAGATTCTTAGAAATGCACAAACTGCCGAGACTGAACCAGGAAGAAATAGAAAATATGAACAGACCAATCACAAGCACTGAAATTGAAACTGTGATTAAAAACCTTCCAACAAACAAAAGCCCAGGACCAGATGGCTTCACAGGTGAATTCTATCAAACATTTAGAGAAGAGCTAATAACACCTATCCTTCTCAAACTCTTCCAAAATATTGCAGAGGGAGGAACACTCCGAAACTCATTCTACGAGGCCACCATCACCCTGATACCAAAACCAGACAAAGATGTCACAAAGAAAGAAAACTACAGGCCAATATCACTGATGAACATAGATGCAAAAATCCTCAACAAAATACTAGCAAACAGAATCCAACAGCACATTAAAAGGATCATACACCATGATCAAGTGGGGTTTATCCCAGGAATGCAAGGATTCTTCAATATACACAAATCAATCAATGTGATACACCATATTAACAAATTGAAGGAGAAAAACCATATGATCATCTCAATAGATGCAGAGAAATCTTTCAACAAAATTCAACACCCATTTATGATAAAAGCCCTGCAGAAAGTAGGCATAGAGGGAACTTTCCTCAACATAATAAAGGCCATATATGACAAACCCACAGCCAACATTGTCCTCAATGGTGAAAAACTGAAACCATTTCTACTAAGATCAGGAACAAGACAAGGTTGCCCACTCTCACCACTATTATTCAACATAGTTTTGGAAGTTTTAGCCACAGCAATCAGAGAAGACAAAGAAATAAAAGGAATCCAAATCGGAAAAGAAGAAGTAAAGCTGTCACTGTTTGCAGATGACATGATACTATATATAGAGAATCCTAAAGATGCTACCAGAAAACTCCTAGAGCTAATCAATGAATTTGGTAAAGTAGCAGGATACAAAATTAATGCACAGAAATCTCTTGCATTTCTATACACTAATGACGAAAAATCTGAAAGTGAAATTAAGAAAACACTCCCGTTTACCATTGCAACAAAAAGAATAAAATATCTAGGAATAAACCTACCTAAGGAGACAAAAGACCTGTATGCAGAAAATTATAAGACACTGATGAAAGAAATTAAAGATGATACAAATAGATGGAAAGATATACCATGTTCCTGGATTGGAAGAATCAACATTGTGAAAATGACTCTACTACCCAAAGCAATCTACAGATTCAATGCAATCCCTATCAAACTACCACTGGCATTTTTCACAGAACTAGAACAAAAAATTTCACAATTTGTATGGAAACACAAAAGACCCCGAATAGCCAAAGCAATCTTGAGAACGAAAAATGGAGCTGGGGGAATCAGGCTCCCTGACTTCAGACTATATTACAAAGCTACAGTAATCAAGACAGTTTGGTACTGGCACAAAAACAGAAATATAGATCAATGGAACAGGATAGAAAGCCCAGAGATAAACCCACGCACATATGGTCACCTTATCTTTGATAAAGGAGGCAAGCATATACAGTGGAGAAAAGACAGCCTCTTCAATAAGTGGTGCTGGGAAAATTGGACAGATACATGTAAAAGTATGAAATTAGAACACTCCCTGACACCATGCACAAAAATAAACTCAAAATGGATTAAAGACCTAAGTGTAAGGGCAGACGCTATCAAACTCTTAGAGGAAAACATAGGCAGAACACTCTATGACATACATCACAGCAAGATTCTTTTTGACCCAGCTCCCAGAGAAATGGAAATAAGAACACAAATAAACAAATGGGACCTAATGAAACTTAAAAGCTTTTGCACAGCAAAGGAAACCATAAACAAGACCAAAAGACAACCATCAGAATGGGAGAAAATATTGGCAAATGAAGCAACTGACAAAGGATTAATCTCCAAGATTTACAAGCAGCTCATGCAGCTCAATAACAAAAAAACGAACAACCCAATCCAAAAATGGGCAGAAGACCTAAATAGACATTTCTCCAAAGAAGATATACAGATGGCCTACAGACACATGAAAGAATGCTCAACATCATTAATCATTAGAGAAATGCAAATCAAAACTACAATGAGATATCATCTCACACCGGTCAGAATGGCCATCATCAAAAAATCTAGAAACAATAAATGCTGGAGAGGGTGTGGAGGAAAGGGAACTCTCTTGCGCTGTTGGTGGGAATGTAAATTGATACAGCCACTATGGAGAACAGTATGGAGGTTCCTTAAAAAACTACAAATAGAACTACCATACAATCCAGCAATCCCACTACTGGGCATATACCCTGAGAAAACCATAGTTCAAAAAGAGTCATGTACCAAAATGTTCATTGCAGCTCTATTTACAATAGCCAGGACATGGAAGCAACCTAAATGTCCATCGACAGATGAATGGATAAAGAAGATGTGGCACATATATACAATGGAATATTACTCAGCCATAAAAAGAAATGAAATGGAGGTATTTGTAATGAGGTGGATGGAGTTAGAGTCTATCATACAGAGTAAAGTAAGTCAGAAAGAGAAAAACAAATACAGTATGCTAACACATATATACGGAATCTAAGAAAATAAAAAAAAAAAGGCCATGAAGAACCTAGTGGCAAGATGGGAATAAAGACACAGACCTACTAGAGAATGGACTTGAGGATATGGGGAGGGGGTGGGGTGAGATGTGACAGGGTGAGAGAGTGTCATGGACATATATACACTACCAAATCTAAAATAGATAGCTAGTGGGAAGCAGCCGCATAGCACAGGGAGATCAGCGCGGTGCTTTGTGACCACCTAGAGGGGTGGGATGGGGAGGGTGGGAGGGAGGGAGATGCAAGAGGGAAGAGATATGGGAACATATTGTATATGTATAACTGATTAACTTTGTTATAAAGCAGAAGCTAACACACCAAAAAAAAAAAAAGTTATCAATAAAGTGAAATTCTGTACATTTACTTATTTTTCTTATCAATGTCATTATAAAATTAAAGACACATTACCATGGATGTGAGACGTGGGAGTGGGGAAATCAATAAAAATAACAGATCCAAGGAAATAGGATAAGGGAAATTAACTTGGGAGAAGAGTGTGTTGAAAAATCAGATTAAGAGCAATATAGCCTGAGAAGAAGAATTTAAGATTTTAAAAGGGTATAGGCAGAAAGAGAAAAAGAAAATTTATCAAAAACAGCAACAGTAATACATCTATTTTTCTGTCACACAGTAACAGACAAAATCAATCTTTTCTTTTTAAGTGCCTCCACCACTGATGTCTATTTTATCACCATTAGGATGAAAGACAAGCAAACATACGATGCCACAGATTCAGTAACATTTTGATTCCTCTTCACTCTCTGTGGCAAAGGAGAACTGGTCAAGTTGGTGACAGGATGATAAAAAGGCAAATACATTGCTGTTCCCATCATTTTTCCTCTTGTTTTACTCCTTTTGGTGACCCATAATGGAAAACTGGATGAAATGTACAACTGACAGGTTACAGAACAGCAAATGGGCTGCTGCTACCCTATTTCTCTCTACACATTATCCTTTACCTTACTAAATAATAAGCAAATTTGAATATTAGTCCATAATATTTAAAGGTATAAATTAATATTTTTCATAAGAAATGAATAGAAAACAGCCTGCACAATAAATGTTTATAGATACTATGTAAATATTAGTGGCTTGGGCTAGAATATGTAATCAAATTTTAAATGCAGAATATCTGTTCACATAAAATCCCATTTTAAAGTTTACTTATACCTTTCTTTCGATTCCTTTCTCTTTTCTATATTTTTATTTTTTTCTTCCAGAGTTTCTGAAAGATTCTTCATTTCATAAAGTCTTGCAATCTGCTAAAAGGAAAAATGATAAAGCAAAACAAAATAATTACCTGCAAAGCATTAAGGAACATATGGTTTATCTTAACTAATGAATATGATTTTTTTCTACATAATCACAAGACATATTTTTGGTAGTATTAGCAATCTTTTAGTGAAAAGAGTCAAAATTAACAATAAATCATACTCCTTTTATTTTTCCTTATAACTCCATTAGCAAACCCATTAGATTTCAATGAACTTTCAACTTCTTTTTTAAAAAGGACAGTCAGAAGCAAAGTAGACATTGATTCCCTACATAGAGATGTAGTTACCATATATTTTAAAGAAAGTGGCATCCACTTTCTTCTCATTACTAAAATGATATTAATACTATTTGGAACCTCATGCCTATGAACGATAAATATACCATCTTTACACAGTTTTCAGAAAATTTAGAAAATCAGCTATTCAACTTTTTTTCAAAATTTGGAAGTGACTTTGATGGGTTCTCATACCCATCAATGAAAGCCACATTTCAATACAATACTAAAAATGTATTCATGAAAATATCATGCACCATCAATCTTAAAGGCTAAACTAGCTTTATAAAGATTATAGTCATAAATTTTCTAGATTAAGTCTTTTAAATTATTTACTGCCTTGTTCTCTTTTTTGACAACACTGTTGTAAGCTCTGCTAATGCCTTTAAATACCTATTATTAAGCTCCATCTTGTTCCTTCCTATCTTCTTTCCTTAGAACCCAAAGAAAGTTAAACTATTCCCCAAAACTCAGACCTGAATACACTCAATATCTAAAACACATTTTGGCTTCAATGGTAATCTGAGGCAAATAAATTATTATAAGTTTTTCTCCATATCGAGGCTCTTTAGAAACAGCTCTTCTTAGACGTTCATCTAACACACCATTACACTTATACATTAACACGTATATTAGAAACATATAACAAAATTAATACCTGGTTTAAATAATTAATTTCTATTTCCACATCATCTACTTCTTTCTTCAATTCATATGATCTTTTGGAAAATTTGTTGGCATGTTTAAGAGTATCTTGTGTTTTACATCTCAAATTAACCCTTTTATGTTAAGGAACTATGTTATACAAGTAACTTTCACACTTATATACACTATATCAAAAATAATTAGTATTATATAACATTATTTGTATATGTATATATAAGCAATATTAATAACAGTATCTGAAAATAGCTGTAAGACTAGTACAAACATTTGGCAAACTGACAAAGACAATTTATTGTTCGCCTATGTTATATATTTAGCTTAAAAATAACATTTCTTCAAAAATATGTGTCAGGATTTTTTCTTTCAGTTAAATATTTTCACAGGGTGGTTTTTTACTTTTGGTTTTTACCCAACTTTATCATGTCATTTGGCATGATGAACATAATCAATTCAGGTCCAAACTTAACGTCTTGTGTTTCTGTAATTTATTTGTTCCAAAGTCAACATTAAAAATCCACTCAATTTTCCTTTTCTTGCTCTTTAAGGTCCATCAGTGCACACTGCAGAACTCAAAAGAGAGCTGCATCTTCTATCTGAACTTTCTGCTTGAACTGGATTTATACCCAATTTCAAGTAGAGAATTTCTCAGCTGTTAACAGACACCCTGCATGGTTATTAGCTACTACCATTTCCTAAGTTACTCTACAATCCATTTAGGAGAATTTAAAAATGAATAAAACAGTGTTAATGAACAAGAATTCCAGAGAAAATCTTTATCAGACCTTTCCTATTTCGCTAAAACTTATGATTTATATGCTAGCACATAAAATTTCAGATGAACATTATTTATAATGCTATGCTGTTATCAAAAGTATCAATTTAAAATTTTAGATATAGACATTTAAATCCTAATCTTCAATTCTCCCTACCTCCATCACCTCTTCATGTTTGTCATGTAATCTTATGCCTCATCCGTTTCTACATCCAACTCCCTAAACCCCTGCTGTGCCTTATGCATCTACCAACCTCTGCCTCTTCCTACTGAGAAGTTAAAACACAGATGGGCAGCAAATGAACAACTAAGTACAGAATAAGCTAAAACCCAAACATGGAGAGAGCAAGCAGCAAAGGAGTTAAAAGGATGATTTGGGATGAAGTAGAATGAAGCAAGGTAGAATGCAGGGATAAAGAAGACTTAGTACAAACAGTGGAGTTATAATCTGATAGGAAAGCATATGAAGGATTGTGGAGGTTGGAAGAGGATTAAAGTTCCAAGTTCATCATCAGGGAAGATCTCCTTGACAAACAGATGAGACTTAGACCAATTAAGAATTACTTAAGCATCTAATACAATGCCACTGTATTAGTTCTTTACATGTCTGTTTCCTCTACTAAACTGTGAGCTCCTTATAAGAAAGCTCTGTATCTTCTTGAGTATTGCCTGGCACAAAGTAGGTACCCAATGAATTGTGACTCACCTCCTTACCATCTTCCATCTTAACAAGTAATAATCAATTGATTTAATTGGAACTCTTTGGTAAGACAGAGCAAGATGACTTTTTCATTGGTTTGGTTGATAAGATATGCCACTTAAAGACAGATACATATACCACTTATTGGCATTAAAATTTCTTGCTTCTGATGACACGCACATCTATGAAAACTAATCCCAGATGATCTTTAAAGTAATCTCTAAATTTTTTAATTAAACAAAATACCAAATCAATGTGATTCTCACAGGGAAACGCAATAACAATTAAAATACAGAAATAATACTTATCCAATAAAAATTCTAAGTAGAAATACTACTGTGGATACATATGTAGTGTCCAACTGGTAAGTGATGGAAAGGGAGCAGGCACTGAAAAACAAAGTCATATTTTAGACTAATTTATTATATTTTTTTCATTACAAAGACAATGTTATTAAAACAGTATGTAACAAAACCATTAATACCTAAAAATTCCATAAAAATAGTTTCATTCATTTTTAGTTGTTCAGTACGTGCCAACACTCTGTTTTGAATTTCTTCATGTTCTCTTTTCTTCTCATAATATTCATGTGAAAGAGGTGTTTCTGAGTATTTTTGTTGGTATTGCTTTAAAACATCTTTATACTGACATATATAACCGTGGTACATTTTTCTGTTAAAATTAAAAGAAATGATATCAATATAACAAAAGTGTATCTAAAATCACTTGTTAAAGTCTACTAAATTAAGCATAACAGACAAGTTAAAAATCTACTTATTCTTGCTTCCCTCAATACTGTCTGTCCTTCAAACCTTTCTTAACTCTATTACACTTTTCAATTCTCTACTCTTTTTCTTCACTGCCTGAGTTACTCACTCCTCAATCATGTTCAATTAAACTTCCACTTCCACCAGTTTAATGAAACTACCCTTCCCAAGGTTATCAATGATCTAATTTGTCCACCTTAGTGATCTCTTTTCACTTTTCATCCTAAATGACACTGCAGAACCTGGTTCTTTTGATGACTTCTTGAATCTCTATCCTCCCTGAGTTCTGAATCTCTATTCTTCCCAGTTCAGCTACCTCTATAACTATGCTATTAAATCTCCTTCAGTTTTCTAAGCTAAAGTTATCATGTTCTAGGTGATAGAACTTTGGGTTCACAATCATTCTTGTATACTCCAGAACTATTTTATAAGAAAATTTCAGCACTGTTTAGAGGAACTCCTTCAAGTACAACTAAGGTGGAGGTGCATGGTCATCTATTTTGGAACCAGTCTTGAATGAGATGGTCAATTCTTGCAAAAGGATATTAACTCTTCCTTCTCATTTGAACTTTGCTTGATCTACAATAGGGGTCAGTTACTATGATCTATGGGCCAAATCTAATCTGCCACCTGTTTTTGTACAGCCTATGAGCTAAGAACAATTTTTACATTTTTAAATGATTAAAAAAATCAAAAGAATAATAATGTTTCATGACATATTAAAATTATATGAAAATCAAACTGTAATGTCCATAAATAAAGTTTTATTAGAACACAGTCAATCACTTACGTACTGCCTAAAGCTGCTCCTGTACCACAGTATCAGACTTGAGTAGCTGTGACAAAGACTGTATATTCCCACAAAGCCTGGAATGTTTACTATATGGCCCTTTACAAAAAAAAAGTTTGTCAGTCCTCATCTACAACACTGAACATGTTCAATCCAGGTTGATTGCAAAAAACATATTCTTGGGAGGAGAAAAAGATGGCAGAGTAGAGGGACGTGGAGCTCACCTCCTCCACAAACACATCAAAACTACATCTACAAGTGGAACAATTCTCACAGAATACCTACTGAAAGCTTGCAGAAGATCTCATACAACCAAAGCTACAAGAAAAATTCCCAGGTAACCACTGCTCCTGCAGAAGGGCTGAAATCTGAGCCAATTACCTGCACTTCCCCTTGGCATGGGGGTGAGGCTTGGGCAGGTTCTTGTGCAGGCAGATTTGCGAGCACACGTGCATGCCTAAAGGACCTCTGAGCTCATTATGAGCACTTCCGCAGTGGATGTGGCCCCTCGAGGGCAGCGCCAACAGATTTCTTTGTGGACGTGCACACCAAGTGGCAGGCAATATCACAGAGTTGCATGTCACAGTGGACAGCTCCTGGGGAAGAACACGCAGTGGCTCCTTTCTCAGAGGGAGTGCTCCCAGTCCCACCTACCTCACATCACAGCTTAGAACCGGATCTGGGGGCTTCTACTCCAACAACTGGGGAGCAGACCCTGACCCTGACAGGGCTATGACAACCACCAGAGCAAAGAGGAGGCCCCACCCAACATCCAGTGCAGGCTCTGGTAACCACAACACCAAACACATCCCCTATCAAGGAGACAAGGGCCAGCACAACCTGAGGAAAGTCTTGGCAAGCATCCATACCACAAACAGCCCTCACACTGAAAATATTGCACTCACACAGTCTACACAAGGGTCACTCCCACTGTCCCATAAAAACAGACCTTCAAGACCACAGTAGATAAGTGTTTCTCCAAAATTCATAGAGTTGGAGAAATATAAGTAAAATGAAAACAGCAGAGGAACTACTCTGAATTAAAAGAACCAGAGAAATTCCCTGAAAGAACAATGAAACAGACCTCTCCAATCTACCAGACCCTGAGTTCAAAAGAGAGGTAATAAAAATGCTGAAGGAACTAAGAAAATCAATACAAATGCAGATCACTGTAACAAGGAATTAGAAACTAAAAAGAAGCCAATCGAAATTAGACAACTCAATTGCCAAAATGAAAACTGAGCAAAAGGCATAAATAGTAAACTAAATAATGCAGAATAAGAAGTGATCTGGAAGACAGAATAACTGAAATCACCCAAGTAGAACAGCAGACAGAAAGACAAATGAAAAAAAGAAAGCAACATATGAGATCTATGGGATAATAAAAGCAAGCCAATCTACGCATAATAGGAATCCCAGGAAAAAAAGAAAGAGAAAGGGGGATCAAAAATGTTTTCAAAGAGGGGCTTCCCTGGTGGCGCAGTGGTTGAGAATCCGCCTGCCAATGCAGGGGACACAGGTTCGAGCCCTGGTCTGGGAAGATCCCACATGCCGCGGAGCGACTAGGCCCGTGAGCCACAATTACTGAGCCTGCATGTCTGGAGCCTGTGCTCCGCAACAAGAGAGGCCGCGATAGTGAGAGACCCGCGCACCGCGATGAAGAGTGGCCCCCGCTTGCCGCAACTAGAGAAAGCCCTCGCACAGAAACGAAGACCCAACGCAGCCATAAATAAATAAATAAATAAATAAATAAATAAATAAATAAATAAATAAATAAATAAAATTTTTAAAAAAATGTTTTCAAAGAAATTATGGCTGAAAACTTCCCAAACCTAAAGAAGGAAACAGCAATCCTGGTACAGGAAGCACAGAGGTTCCCAAACAAGATGAACCCAAACAGACCAAATCTAAGACATATCATAATTAAAATGGCAAAAGTGAAAGATAAAGAGAGGATTCTAAAGGCAGCAAGAGAAAAAACAAAGAGTCAGTTACAAGGGAACCCCCATAAGGCTACCAGCTAATTTCTCTAAAGAAACTTTGCAGGCCATAAAGGAGGGGCAAGATATATCCAAAGTCCTGAAAAACAAAAACCTGCAACCTAGGATACTGTACCCGGCCAGACTGTCATTTAGAATAGAAGGAGAGATAAACAATTTCTCAGACAAGCAAAAACTAAAAGAAGACAGCAATACTAAATCTATCCTAAAAGAAATACTGAGATCTTCTCTAAATAGAAAAGAAGCAGGAATCAATAAAAAAGGTAAACTCACAATAGGAAAGGCAAATATATAAAAGGATTGAATATCACTTAAATAAGCCAGTACATGGATTAAAAAACAATCAAAAAAATTCTGTGAAAGCAATTATAAATACAATGAACAGCAAAAAGATAAACATTAAGATGTAAACTAGGACATCAAAATCACAAAATGTGGGGGAGGGGAGTAAGAAAATGCAGATCTTTTAGAATGTGTTTGAGCTTATATGATTATGAATCTAAAGGAAGTAGATACAGTTATGAGATAACATACTTGAAAATCAGGGTAATCACAAATCAAAAACATAAAATAGATTCACAAAAACCAAAAAGAAAGGTACTCAAGCATAATACAAACCACAAACGGGAAAACAAAAAGGAGGAGAAAGGAACAAAGATGTGCAAAATCAACTGGAAAACAAGGTTTAAAATGGCAATAAATACATATTATCAATAATTACTTTATACATAAATGGACTAAATGCACCAATCAAATACATAGAGTGGCAGGTTAGATAATGAAACAAGTATGTACAATATGCTGCCTACAAGAGACACACTTCAGGGTGAAAGACACATATAGATTGAAAGTGAGCAGATGGAAAAAGATATTTCATGCAAAAGGAAATGACAAGAAAGTGGGGGTAGCAATACTCACATCAGACAAAACAGACTTTAAAACGAAGGCCACAAAGAAAGACAATGAAGGTCAACATATAATAAGATGATCAATACAAGAGGATATCACACTCATTAACACATATGCACCCAATATAGGAGGACCAAAATACATAAAACAAATACCAAGAGACAAAAAGGGAGAAATTGATGGGAATACAACAATAGTAGGAGAGTTTAACACTGTACTGACATCAATGGATAGATATTCCAGACAGAAAATCAATAAGGTAACAGAGATCCTAAATGACACAATAGAACAGTTAGACTTAATTGATATCTACAGGACACTACATCCAAAAAAACCAGAATACACATTCTTTTCAAGAGCACATGGAACATTCCCTAGGATAGACCACATACTAGGACACAAAACAAGCCTCAACAAATTTAAGAGGACAGAAATTATTTCAAGCAACTTTTCTGAGTGCAACGGTATGAAATTAGATATCAACCACAGAAAGAGAAATGAGAAAAAAAATGATTACATGGAGACTAAACAACATGCCACTAAAAAACCAATGGGTCAGTGATGAAATCAAAGAGGAAATTTAAAAATACCTCGAAACAAACGACAATGAAAACACAACCATACAAAATCTATGGGATGCAGAAAAAGCAATTCGAAGAGAGAAGTTCATAGCAATACAGGCCTTCTTCCAAAAACAAGAAAAATCTTAAATAAACAGCCTAACCCACCACCTAAAAGAATTAGAAAAAGTAAAACAAACAAAACCTAAATTCAGCAGAAGGAAGGAAATAATAAAGATCAGAGAGGAAATAAATAAATGGAGATTTAAAAAATAGAAAAAAATCAATAAAACCAAGAGATAGTTGAAAGGATAAATGAAATTGACAAGCCTCTAGCCAAGCTCACCAAGAAGAAAAGAGACAGGATACAAATAAATGAAATAAGAAATGGAAGAGGAGAAATAACAACCGATATTGTTACAGGGAAGAACAAATCTGACTACATGCTGGATCTGTTTCTCTTACTTTAACCTTTGCTTCCTGCTGCTTTTGTTCACTAAAAGGTTACTGTCTATACATAATGGTCTGCTTCAGGGAACCTGCCCCTCTGTCTGAATGTTAAACCAAAGTGCCTTTGTTCAGGGAAACATCCTGACCCTGTCCACCTGTGAATGGCTGCAAGAAAGAAGAAATTAACACATCCCTTTCCCAAGGCTGGCTATTCCAGGAGATATTTGCAAGATTTATGGCCTTTTTACTTTATTTCCTCACCTCTGCTCCCTCTCTGTTCTATAGAAGAAACTGGCATCCACAGCCCAATAAGATGGTTCTTCTAAGACACTAGTCTGCCATCTTCTTGGTCTGCTGGCTTTCCAAATAAAGTCACTATTCCTTGCCTTGACACTTCTTCTCCCGATTTATTGGCCTGCCATGTGGCAAGCAGAGTGAGCTTGGACTCAGTAACAAAACCATAGAAATACAAAAAATTACTAAGAAAATATTATGAACAGTTATATACCAACAAATTTGACAACCTAGAAGAAATGGACAAGTTGCCAGAAACATACAGTCTGCCAAAACTGCATCAAGAAGAAACAGATAATTTGAACAGACTGATCACTAGAAGTGAAACAGAATCTGTAATAAAAAAGGCTCCCTACAAACAAAAGTCCCGGACTGGATGGCTTCACTGGGTTATTCTACCAAACATACAAAGAAGAACTTATATCTATCCTTTCAAACTCTTGCAAAAGACTGAAGAGGAGGGAACACTCCCAAAGTCATTCTATGAAGTCACCATCACCCTAATACCAAAACCAGAAAAAGATACTACCAAAAAGAAAATTACAGGCCAATATCTTTGATGAATGTAGACGCAAAAATCCTCAACAAAATATTAGCAAACCAAGTCCAACAACACATAAAAAGGGCCATACACCATAATCAAATTGGATTCATCCCAGAGTCACAAGGATGGTTCAACAAACACAAATCAATCAATGTGATACACCACAACAACAAAAGAAAATACAAAAACCACATGATCATCTCAATAGATGCAGAAAAAGCATTTGATAAAATTCAACATCCATTCATGATAAAAACTCTCACCAAAGTGGGTATAAAGGGAACATAACATAATAAAAGCCATTTATGACAAACCCACAGCTTACATGATACTAAATGGTGAAAAGCTGAAAGCCTTCCCACTAAGTGCTGGAATAAGACAAGGATGCCCACTCTCACTACCTTTATTCAACATATTATTGGAAGTCCTAGCCACAGCAATCAGGCAAGAAAAAGAAATAAAAGGCATCCAAATTAGAAGGCAAGAGGTAAAACTGTCATTATATGCAGATAACATGATACTCCATACAGAAAACCCTTAAGACTCTACACAA
Organism: Balaenoptera borealis; assembly: GCF_965194805.1. Classification (NCBI taxonomy): domain Eukaryota; kingdom Metazoa; phylum Chordata; class Mammalia; order Artiodactyla; family Balaenopteridae; genus Balaenoptera; species Balaenoptera borealis. Next base: position 40,405,307 of record NC_138866.1, on the reverse strand, counting down.
AAACTACCAGAACTGATAAACGAATTCAGCAAGGTATCAGGATACAAGATTAATATACAGAAATCTGTTGCACTCCTTTACACTAACAATGAAGTATCAGAAAGAGAAAGTAAAAAAGCAATCCTGTTTAAAATCATATTGCATCAAAAAAAAAAAAAACCTAGGAATAAACCTAACCAAGGAGGTGAAAGATTTATATGCTGAGAACTATAAAACACTGATAAAGGAAACTGAAGATGATTCAAAGAAATGAAAAGATATCCCATGGTCTTGGGTTGGAAGAATTAATATAGTTAAAATTGCCATACTACCCAAACGAATCTACAGATTTAATGCAATCCCTATCAAATTACCCATGACATTTTTCACAGAACTAGAACAAATAATTCTAAAATTTATATGGAACCACAAAAGACCCAGAATTGCCAAAGCAATCCTGAGGGAAAAGAACAAAGCTGGGGGCATAACCATTCTAGACTTCAGGCAATATTACAAAGCTACAGTAATCAAAACAGGGTGGTATTGGCACAAAAACAGACATATAGAGATGGAACAGAATAGAGGGCCCAGAAATAAACCCCCACACCTATGGCCAATTAACCTTCGACCAAGGAGGCAAGAATATACAATGGAGAAAAGACAGTCTCTTCAGCAAGTGGTGTTGGGAAAGCTGGACAGACTCATGTAAATCAACGAAGTCAGAACACTCCCTCATACCACACACAAAAATAAATTCAAAATGGCTTAAAGACTTAAATATAAAACATGACACCATAAAACTCCTAGAAGAGAACATAGGCAAAACATTCTCTGACATAAATCGCACCAATGTTTTCCTGGGTCAGTCTCTCAAGGCAAAATAAATAAAAGCAAAAATAAACAAATGGGACCTAATCAAACTTAACAGCTTTCACACAGTAAAGGAAACCATAAACAAAACAAAGAGACAACCTACGGACTGGGAGAAAATATTTGCAAAGAATGCAGCTGACAGGGGCTTAATTTCCAAAACATACAGAGAGCTCATACAACTCAATATCAGAGAAACAAACAACCCAATCAAAAAACGGGCAGAAGACTAAATAGACATTTCTCGAAAGAAGACATACAAATGGCCAACAGACACATGAAAAGATGCTCAACATTGCTAATTATTAGAGAAATGCAAAGCAAAACTACAATGAGGTATCACCTCACAGTCTACAAATAATAAATGCTGGATAGGGTGTGGAGAAAAGGGTACCCTCCTACACTGTTGGTGGGAATGCAAATTGGTGCAGCCACTATGTAAAACAATATGGAGGTTCCTTAAAAAACTAAAAATAGAGTTACCACTACTGGGCGTATATCTGTAAAAGATGAAAACTCTAATTTGAAAAGATACATGCACCCCAATGATCACAGCATCACTGTTTACAACAGGCAAGATACGGAAGCAACCTAAGTGTCCATCAACAGATAAATGGATAAAGAAGACGTGGCATATATATATCATAGAATATTACTCAGACATAAAAAAGAATGAAATAATGCCTTTTGCAGCAATAGGGATGGACCTAGAGATTATCATGCTAAGTGAAGTAAGTCAGACAGAGAAAGACAAATACCATATGATATCACTTATATGTGGAATCTAAAAAAAAAAAGTACAAATGAACTTATTTACAAAACAGAAACAGACTCATAGACATAGAAAGCAAACAGATACGCACTACCATATATAAAACAGATAAACAACAAGGCTTTACTGTATAGCACAGGGAACTGTATTCAATATCTTATAATAACCTATAATGGAAAACAATCGGAAAATGTGTATATGTATATATATGTATTTATATATATATACATATATATAACTGATCACTTTGCTGTACACTGAAACTAACACAATATTGTAAATGTTGTAAATCAACTATACTTCAATTTAAAAAAAGAAAATATATTCTTGGATCCTTTTTTTACCGAGTTATTAACAAATACATACTTTCAAAAAATAACATTCATAGAAACTTTTCTAAAAATATATAGTCCTTATATTCCTCAAAATTTTATAAATTTTCTAAATCAAGCCATACTATATGGGGGAATTTCTTAAAAGATACTTCAATGATTATCTCGCCTTAGCAGATGAGAAAAGAAGTATTCATAAACTGCTTGTATAGTAAGAAGAAAAGTAAGGATAACAGCCTTCTTCTACTGGTCAGCAGGTCTGAATCTTAAGAATGTTTTAATTTCTTAATATTACTAAACTCTGCCCCCTTAGGCAAGATAAAGTAGTTTAGCCCAAAACAAGTTTCTTCCTATTCTTCTAAATGCATATTTGCTAATTAAGCCTTCACTTCTCGGGAAAATAGTCCAAAAGGAGGGAAATACCTATAAGAAAACTGAGTCTGGGCCACCAGTTTCAGATGAGATTAGCATACCCCACCTATCCTGTTCAGACTGCATATTCATGGCAACTCTTCTAATATACTCCATACAAGAACCTTGCTAGCCCAAGCCATGATTCAAGAAGAGCCATTACTATCTCATCTCTTGCCAGCAATGCTAGTCTTCGTGAATGCCTGGGACAGGGATGGGTGATTAGGAGAAATAAGTAGCTGGTGACTCTACTTCCTTCATTACCCATGATACCAACAAATGGACTCTTTTCCTCTTATAAATACATAGTATTGAGTCATCAAGTCAATCAACCTATGTGGCTGGTTTAAGAAAGAAAGAGATAGCTGTTTTCACCTCCATACCTCTGGCTAGCTAAGAGAAGTCATCCACAACAAACACTATCAGAGAAGTACTTATTGGACTGGTTTGTTTTACCCCTCATAGAATCATTTTAAATAATATTTTATAGCTATAGCTTACACTGAGAGATGTTATAAGAAGCAGTAATACATATTGTGTTTATTTGGGGGAGGCCACTGAAGATACTGACTACCATATTGCACAATTTCCCCTTTATGAGAATCCAGGGAACAAATTTCTCTCAAGTCTGAGTACTAGGGAAAAAACCTCTGCTTATCCTAAGCAACTGAACTGTTTTTTAAATGAATATTCTGAATTCCAAATTGATGACACTTCCACAGTGCTTTGACTACTATTAGGAATTTCAAAACTTAATTTTGCCTATATCTAACAAATGTGTAATACCATATAGTATGAATTTCTATCCAGATCAAAGGCTTCATCTTCCTGCATTACCCTTACTTCCCTATAGCCTCAATTTGTATGTCTAACTTTATTTTAACACTATGGTATTATTTATATAAATCATTTCAAATTCTTTTTGAATTGCAGTGGGGCCTATAAATAACAAAATAAGTCTCCTTTGTTAATTCTACCCTCTGCCTATTTCTTGGATGATCATGTACTCCAGCTTTCTCTTCTTTTTGCTTTATACTTTCCCTGGGCAATCTCATCTATTTTTATGATTTCAAATGCCAATGAAGTCCAAATCTATACCTCAGTCCCTACCTTAAGACCCATTTATTAATATGAAATGTATTGCATTCTAGATTTTGTGTGGGTGTTTTTAATTAGAATATTAGAATGGGAGTGACATCGGCAAGATGGCAGAATAAAATGTCCCTTGAGCATATCACCCCCTCAGCAATAAAAGTTTGTCATCCAACCATGGACAAAAGTGCCTTTGTGGAAGCTTTGGAATCCAGGTAGGAGACTGGGAAATCCTGGTGCAGTCCAAGACTGAGGAGAGCCATTTTGAGAAGACGGACTCACATCCTGGTGGTTTAACTTGCTGACTGTGGTCCTGGCTACAGACCCAGAAAATATCTCTGTACCCCTGAGAACTCAGCTACAGGCCTATCTAGCTTTGAGTCTGTAACCAGCCCCATAAGCCAAGGGACCTGGGAGAAGTCACACCCACCTGTGTGTCAGGCAATAGGCATACAGACCCTGGTCCTGGCTGTGGTCCCAGAAGTGGCAGGTGAACCAGTTCCAGCCCTTCATGGCCATGGTCTGGGAATACCAGGAGGTAAACCTGCCAAACTCAGTGAGACTGTAGATTCTGAAAGGGCCCTGTAACTGGATTCCAACTTGTCCCAGCCACAGTCACTGAAGAATCCTGCTGGCACAGAGACCCAGCAGGAGACACTCCTGTCTATGCCCCTAAAGATCCTAAAGCACCCTATAGTTGGTTCCAGCCTTCTCACAGCACAGTTTGTCCACAGTACTGAGGGTCCAAGGTTCAAGCAAGAGACACTCCTGTCTGCACCCCATAGATCCTGTAAGGACCCATACTTGGTTCTAGATCTCAAGCAGTCTAGCACTAACAGAACTTCTGGCCCAGGGACCCAAAGAGATACTGCTATATGCTCCCCTGGAGATCTTGAAAGGGCCCTATACTTGGCTCCAGCCCCTCTAGCCACAATCAGAGAGCAGTCCAGCCCACGGAGGGACCTGGTTGGAGACATGCCTATCTGTGCCTTGAGAACCAGGACTGTAGACCTCAATTTTGTTTGTAGAATCTGAAACAGCCCTGAGACTCAGTTCTAGCCCCTCTCAGACACAGTCCAGGGCCAGTCCTGACCACCCATGAATCCATTCAGTGACTAGGCATGAACTCTCCCAGGGACTTGCTGGGAGACAAACTTGTCTACACACTCGGTAATATGCCTGCTGACTAAGGACCCAACTGTGGAACCTGAATCAGACCTTTGTCCCAGTACTATCCTACTGAACAAAGTACTGGAGGAAGTCTCACCCACCAGACAGGATCCATACCTGCCTGAGCCCCTGGTAACAAGCACACCAACCATGGATCCCACTACAAACTCAATGACAGCTTCAAAATCAGCTCCAACCCAGCACAACTGCAGTTCTATAGGTAATCCCATCAGCCCAGGAAACCAACAAGAGAAGGTCTTTACCTCCCAAAACCAGACTGTAAAGACTGGAAGAAGTGTTTGTTCATTCAAGTGCACAGACACCAATGCAAGGCTAAGCATATCACAAAAATTAGGCAAACATGACACCATCGAAAGAAAAGTAATAAATCTTCAGTAACTGACCCCAAAGAAATGGAGATCTACAGTTTGCCTTGCAAAGAATTCAAAGTAATCATCTTAAAGAAACTCAATAAAATGCAAGAGAACACAGACAACTAAACGAAATCAGGAAAACAATGCATGTACAAAATGAGAAGTTTAATAAAGAAATAGAAACCATAAAATAGAACCAAACAGAAACTGTGGAGCTAAAGAACACAATAGCAGGACTGAAGTATTCAGTAGAGAGCATCAATAACAGACTTGATCATATAAAAGAAACAATCGGCAAACTCAAAGACTATTCATTTGAAATTAGCTACTTAGAGGAACAAAAAGAAAAAGAATGAAAAAGAGTGAAGAAAATCTACATAAATTATGGAACACTGCAAAGCGAACAAATATTTGCATCACGGAAGTCCCAGAAGGAGAAAAGAGAGAGCGAAAAAGGCAGAAAGTTTATTTAAAGAAATAATAGCTGATTACTCAGCTATAAAAAAGAACAAAATAATGCCATTTGCAGCAACATGGATGGACCTAGAGCTTCTCATACTGAGTCAAGTAAGTCATACAGAGAAAGACAAATATCATATGATATCACTTATATGTGGAATCTTAAAAAAGGCTAGAAATGAACTTATCTACAAAACAGAAATAGAATTACGGATGTAGAAAATAAACTTATGGTTACCAGGGGTTGGGGGAGGAGGGATAAAGTGGAAGATTGGAATTGACACATACACACTACTATATATAAAACAGATAACTAGGGCTTCCCTGGGGGCACAGTGGTTAAGAATCCACCTGCATGGGGACACGGGTTTGAGCCCTGGTCCGGGAAGATCCCACATGCCACGGAGCAACTAAGCCCGTGCACCACAACTACTGAGCGCGCACTCTAGAGCCCGCAAGCCACAACTACTGAGCCCATGTGCCACAATTACTGAAGCCCACGCACCTAGAGTCTATGCTCCACAACAAGAGAAGCCACCAAAATAAGAAGCCCGCACACCACAACGAAGAGTAGCCCCTGCTTGTTGCAACTAGAGAAAGCCTGTGCAAAGCAACGAAGACCCAACGCAGCCAAAGATAAACATATAAATAAATTTATTTTTAAAAAAACAGATAACTAATAAGGACCTACTGTATAGCACAAGGAACTCTACTCAATACTCTGTAATGGCCTATATGGGAAAAGAATCTAAAAAAGAGTGGATATATGTATTTGTATGACAGATTCACTTTGCTGTACACCTGAAACTAACACAACATTGTAAACTGATTATACCCCAACAAAAAATTTTTTAAAAAGAAAAGAAATAATAGCTGAAAACTTCCCAAATATTAGGAAAGCGATAGACATCTGGGTACAGGAAGCCCACCCCAACCAAGATCAACCCAAAGAAGATTGCTCCAAGACAAATTATAATCAAAATGTTAAAATGCAAAGACAAAAAGAATTTTGAAAACATCAAGAGAAAAATAACTCATCACAAGGGAACCCCTGTAATGTCATCAGGAGATTTCTCTGCACAAATCTTCCAGGCCAGAAGAGAATGGGATCACATATCCAAAGTACTGAAAGAAAAAACTGCCAACCAAAAATACTATATCCAGCAAAACTGTCCTTTAGAAATGAAGGAAAAATAAGGACATTCCCAGACAGACAAAAGCTAAGGGAGTTCATTACCACTAAAGGAGTTCATTACTACTGCCTTTTAGAAAATATTAAGGGGAGTTTTTCAAGCTGAAATAAAAGGATGTTAAGTAACAACATAAAAACATATAAAAGAATAAAACTTAATGGTAAAGGTGAATATATACTCAAATTCAGAATACCATAATACTGTAATGATAGTATGCAAATCACTTTAATCTCTAGTATGAAAGTTTAAAATATTATTAAAATTATAGCTACAATAATTTGTTAATGGATGCACAATATAAAAAGATATAAAGTATGACATCGATAGCATTAAATGTGGGGGGGTAGAAGTAAAAGTGCAGTTTTTGTACGCAGTTGAAGGTTACTTGTTATCAATACGTCTGCTATATCTATAAGATGTTTTATGTAAGCGTCATGGTAACCACAGAGAAAAAATTTATAGTAGATACACAAAAGAGAAAGAGACAGGAATTAAAGCATACCACTACAAAAAATAAATCACAAAGGAAGACAGCAAGAGAGGAAGAAAGGAACAAAGGGACTAAAAATACACTCAGAAAACGATTAATTAAATGGCAATAGTAAGTCCATACCTATCAATAATTACTTTAAATGTAAATAGACTAAATACAAAAGACAAAGAGTGGCTGAGTGCATTAAAAAAAACAAGACCCAACAATATGCTGCCTGCAAGAAACTCACTTTAGTTTTAATGAAACACATGAGCTGAAAGTGAAGGGATGGAAAAAGATATTCCATACAAATGTAACCAAAAGAGATCAGAAGTGCTTATACTTATATCAGATAAGATAGATATTCAGTCAAAATCAGTCACAAGAGACAAAGAAGGTCACTTCCCAAGGAATTAGAAAAAGAAGAACTATCTAACCATAAAGATAGCAGAAAGAAGGAAATAACAAAGGTTAGAGCAGAAATAAATGGACTAGAGACATGAAAGACAACAGGAAAACATCAATGAAACAAAAAGTTGCTTTTTTGAAAAGATAAACAAAATTTACAAACCTTTAGCTAGACTAACCAAGGGAAAGAGAGAGGACTCAAACAAAGTTATAAATGAAAGAGGAGATACTATACCTGACACCAAAGAAATACAAAAGCTCTTAAGAGGCTACTATTAACAATTATAGGACAACAAATTAGATAACCTAAAAGAAATGGATAAATTTCTAGAAACATACAACCTACCAAGATTGAATTATGAAAAAATTAAAAATCTGAACAGGTCAATTCCTAGTAAGGAGATAGAAGCAGTAATCAAAACCCTCCCAACAAAGAAAAGCCCAGGACCAGATGGTTTCACTGGTAAACTGTACCAAACATGTAAAGAAGAACTAACATCAATCCTTCTCAAATTCTTCCCAAAAAATGGAAGAGGAGAAAACACTCTCCAATTCATTTTATGAGGCCAGCACTAGCCTGATAAAAAGCCAAATAAGGACACTACAAGAAAAGAAAACTACAAGCCAATATTCCTGATGAATATGGATGAAAAGATTCTCAAAAAAAAATACTAGCAAACAAATTCAACAGCACTTTAAAAGAATCATACATGAATACGAAGTGGGATTTATCCTTGGATGCAAGGATGGTTCAATTTACACAAATCATTAAACATGAAATACCACATTAATAGAATGAAGGATAAAAATTATATGATCTCAATAGATGCAGAAAAAGTATTTGGCAAAATCTGACACCCTTTCATGAGAAAAACTTTCAATAAATTGGGTATACCTCAACATAATAAAGGCTATATATGACAAGTCCATAACTAATATTATACTCAGTGGTAAATAGCTAAAAGCTTTTCCTCCAAAATCAGAAACAAGACAAAGGTGCCATTCTCACCACTCTTATTCAATATAATACTGGAAGAGCTAGCTAAAGCAATTAGGCAACAAAAAGAAATAAAAGGCATCCAAATAGGAAAGGAAAAAGTAAAATGGTCTGTTTGTAAACAGTATATCCTTATATCAATATATAGAAAATTCTAAGACTCCACCAAAAACCTATTAGAACTAATCAATAAATTCAATAAAGTTTCAGGATACAAAATCAACATACAAAAATCAGTTGCACTTCTAATCACAAACAACGAACTACCTGAAAAAAAAATAAAGAAAATAATCCCATTTACAGTAGCATCAAACACATTTAAAAACTTAGGAATAAATTTAACCAAGAAGGTGAAAGATTTGTACACTGAAAACTATAAGACACTATGAAAGAAACTGAAGAAGACATAAATATGGAAAGATATTCTGTGCTCACAGATCATAAGAATTAATACTGTTATAATATCCATACTACCCAAAGCCATCTATAAATTCAATGCAATCCCATCAAAATTACAATGGCATTTTTCACAGAAATAGAAAAAAAAATCCCAAAATTTGTATGGAACCACAAGAGACCCCAAATAGTCAATTTCTGGAAATCTCAAAAAAGAACAAGGTGGAAGCATCACACTTCCTCATTTCAAACTATGCTACAAAGATATAGTAATCAAAACAGTATGGTACTGGCATAAAAACAGACAGATAAACCAATGGAACAGAATAAAGAGTCCAGAAATAAATCCATGCATATACAGTCAACCAATATTTGGAAAGGAAGCCAAGAATACTCAATGGGGAAAGGACAGTCTGCAATAAACAGTGCTGGGAAAACTGGATAGCCACATGCAAAGAATGGAATTGGACCCCTATCTTATACCACTCATAAAGATGAACTCAAAATGGATTAAAGGCTTAAATTAAATGTAAGACCTGAAATCATAAAACTCCTAGGGGAAAAATCTCCTTGATGTTGGTTTTGGCAATGATTTTTGGGGATATGATACCAAAAGCACAAGCAACAAAAGCAAAAATAAACAAGTGGGACTACATCAAACTATAAAAGCTTCTGCACAGCAAAAGAATCAATCAACAAACTGAAGAGGCAGACTATAGAATGGGAGAAAATGTTTGCAAACCATATATCCAATAAGGGGTTAATATCCAAAATACATAAGGAACTCATACAACTGAATAGCAAGACTAATAATCCAAGTTAAAAATGGGCAAAGGGCTGAGAGACATTTTTCCAAAGAAGACATACAAATAGTCAACAGGTACATGAAAAGATGCTCACCACCACCAATTATCAGAGAAATGCCAATCAAAACCACAATGAGATAGTACCTCATATGTGTAGAATGGCTATTACCGAAAAGACAAGATAGGTGTTGGCAAGGATGTAGAGAAAAGGGAACCCTTGTATACTGGTGGTGGGAATGTAAATTGATACAGCCACCATGGAAAACAGTATGGAGGCACCTCAAAAAATTAAAAATAGAAAAGCCATATGATCCAGTAATCCCACTTCTAGTTATATATTCAAAGGAAAGAAAATCACTATCCCAAAGAGATATCTGCACTATGTTCATTAAAGCATTATTCACAATGGCCAAGACATGGAAACAACCTAAGTGTCCACTGACAGGTGAATAGATTTTTTGAATGTGATGTATATAAAAATGGAATGTTATTTAGCCACTAAAAAAGAAGGAAATCCTGCCATTTGTGACAACACAGATGGACCTTGAGAGTGTTATGCTAACTGAATAAGTCAGACAAAGACAAATACTGTTATGATCTCACTTATATGTAAAATCTTTTAAAAAAGCTGAATTCATAGAAGCAGAGAGTATAATGGTGGTTTCCAGGGGCTGACGGGTAGAGGAAATGAAAAGATGTTGGTCAGAGAGTACAAGCTTCCAGTTAAAAGCTGAATAAGTTCTGGGGATCTAATATAAAGCATGGTGAATATAATAATACTGTATTATATACTTGAAAGTTGTTAAAAGAGTAAATCTTAAATATTCTCACTACAAAAAATATAATAGAGTGATAGATGTGTTACCTAACCTTATTGTGGTAATCATTTCACAATACACACATGTATTAAATCATGTTTTACACCTCAGACTTACTGCTATATGTCAATTATACCTCAATAAAGCTGGGGGAAAGTAGTAAGATAAATAAATAAAAATTAAAAATTAAATCAACACTGCTCTTGTCCAGTTATGTTAAAAATAAAAACATTTCAATTTTTTAAATTAAGCGAAATTATAATGCTATATAACGTGTTCAAAGTTCCTCACCTTGTTTCATTATATTCAGTAATTACATTTAGTCCCCCAAACCAGGTGATTTAACACATAATAAAATAAGCCCACACAAATATTATTGGGTTGGCCAAAAAGTTCATTCGGATTTCTCCATAACATCTTAATTTTTGGCCAACCCAATAGTATTTCTCTGTCAGAATATAACACCCCACTAAATCAGCACTCTGAAAAACAAGTTCAATATAAAAATACCCTTCAAAAGTCAATACTCCAAATTTTTCATAAGCTAATTATACAGCTAACTACTCCCCCAGATGTTTGACTATAGCAATTCAGTCATAAAAAATATTAATTGAAGCACTCTGCCTTATAACTGCTACTGATAAATAGTTTCTATCTAAGGACATATTTAAACATATCCAAGGTTGGATAGAGCTTTATAACAAATAGGTAGGCCAACAGTGACAACCAGAGTCCAAAACACTGAATTTACTTTATAAATAAATAAATTAATTAATAAAAATTTGTGTATTTTTCAATTAATATTTTTGCAAAGAATATCTTAATACTAAGCTATAGAATTGATAAGCTTAAATTAATATATGTACTGTACTTGTCTTTTTCAACAGTTTCTTGATAAATAGTAAACTGGTCCTGCATATAGTTTTCATGTTTATGAAATACATCACATGTTGGCCTCCAGCTATGGAAAAAAAATACTGTAATTAGCATCTCAGAATGATAAACAAATTTAAGAAATAATAAAAATGAATGTAACCATTTAAAGATAAACAACTCTTTCCTTTCCTGGAAGAAACAAGCTTACATCAAGAAAAACATTCCCATCTCCGATCACCACCACTATGACCATTCATGCAATCATACATATGCTCAAATATCAATATCGATTAATTTTGACATAAAGCCTGTTTTGGAACCATGACTAGGGAAGGAACAAATGTGACATGGATGGACTGTGTATTACTATGGCATTTCTGGAATATACTCTGCAACACTCCAACATCAGGCTTTGTTTCTCATCATACTTCTAAGATCTTAGCTAAGAAATTCTTTTCGAGTAAACATTTAAAGAGCTAGGATAAGGGATAAAGAGAGGCTTTTTTCTCCTTTGAAATTTAGAAAGTCAGGTTTTATACCCTCCTGAACTTGAAAGAAAGAAACTAGACCATAATGAATTATAAAATCAGATAGTAAGAATAAAATGAATATTCAACTTATACATTTGTTTTATTACATGACTCGAAAAATGTTGCCAGTGTGAAAAATCTAAAATTAAGTATACACCATGGCAGCTTACATTCTAAGTATTGTTCAAATATTTCCTCTAGCTCTTTTCTCTAATCTTTTTTATTTTTTCAGATTCAAAAAGTATGCATACCCATTTTGGAAGAACAGAAAAGTATACATAAGAAAATAATTATCATCTATATTCTCAACACTGAATAATAACTACTAATACTGATATTATTTTAATAAATTATTTCCAGATTTTACTATAAGTATATAGTTTAACATCTTTGAGTTCATATTCACATATACAACATACCATCCTTTATCACTTACTTTTAAACTATCAATATATACATTTTCTTTGTCACTAAGAATTCACTGTAAAGGTTTTAATAAATATAACATATTACACAATTTATCTAACCATTCCAATATTGTTGGCCATTTTGGTTAGTCTAAGTTTCTCTTAAGAACTTGTACTTAAACACTTGTCTGAGTTTACAATCATTTCCTTAAGGCAATATTCCCCAAAATGGAATTATAAGGTCAAAGGTTATATATACATACATTCTGAATATTTTTTAAATTCCATAAGAAATACACGCTCACTGAAAAGATATTCACTGTAACCATTTTGATGTACATATTTCTAGACTTTTTAAATTATACATAAATACACAATTACTAAATTGAGTTTATTCTATGAATGTTGTTTTAATGTTTTGTTCAATTTGTAATATACTGTTAACACCTTTCCATGTCAATATTCACTTATATTATAAACTAATGGGCTGCCTACTGTTCATTCATATGGATATACCCAAATTCATTTAAACAATCACCTAATGTTGAACATTTGAGTTGCTTCCAATGTTTTCCTATCATAAAAAAGTTGAAATAAATACCTTGTTGTACATTACATCTTTGAGAAAATGCCTAATTGTTTTCTTACGAAAAATTATCAGAAATAGAACCGTTTAATCAAAAGTCATGCTTATTTCTAAAGCCTTTAAAGTATACTTATATGTCATCCAAAAGGTATATACCAATGTACATTCCTACAGTGTATGAAAGAGGTGATTTTATTATTTCCTGGCCAACATTGGGTATTATCCTTCTTTAAATTTCTGCAAAACTTAAAGGCAAAAGAATATATAGTATTTTATTATTGCTTTAATTTGGATGTCTTTGATTATTAGTAAGATTGAGCATTTGTTCACGTTTATTAGACATACATTTCTTCATTTTGGTATTTACCTGTTTACCTTCTTTGCTTACTTTTCTAATGGGACTTTGGCTCTTTCTTATTAATTTCTACAAGCACTTTATATTTTAAAAATTAACCCTTCTTTGACATTTTCCTACCTTATGCTTTTGCTTTTTGTATCATTTTGAGGTGTTTTTCTTTTTAATTTGCATGTGTCATATTTATCCATTGTTTCCTATGTGGTTTCTACCTTTGATGACATACTTAGAAAGGCCTTCCTCTCTCAAAGATTATAGTCACCTATATTTTCTTCTAATACTTTCATGAATTCATATTTCACATTTAAACCTCTTAACCAGCATGCTGAAATCATGAACTAGAGGTATTCATGCATTAAAATCAACGGATCCTAAAATCAACAGATCCTACTAACTTCCCTCAGAACCCAGCAGAGAATAATCTTGTATAAAGTAAAGTACATCTTGGACACAGTAGGTTCTGCGGGGAAGATACCAGTACTTTTCCAGCACCCTTTGCAGCTACTTGAGGGAAACCACTGGTAAAACTTAACTACCATAAACCTAAATCAAACTAAAAGAAAAAGTTCAACAATATGTAGTTTTTTCGTTGATCAGATTGCCAAAAAATTTAAACATTGATAATTTCAGTATTAGCAATGGTGTGAGGAATAGAAACTCTCATATATTGTTGGTGAAAGTATAAATTAGTATAATTTTTTTGGGAGAGCAGTTTGGCATTACTTATCAAATATTTAAACATGCATACTCTTCAACCTGGCAATTTCACTTCCACGAGGTCATTCTATAGCAACTGGTCTAGAAATATGGAAGGATACCTGTACATGTTGTTTATAATAGGAAATAACTGGAAATAACCTAAATGTCTATTAATAGGAGAATGGTTAAATAACTTAGGATACATCAATACTATAAAATACTATGGAGCTGTTAAAAAAAAGAATGCAATCCATACATAATCATTACATGTATAGTACCATTTACATTACATATTGTTAAATTTAAAAAACAAGTTGAAAAATAAGTATGGTATGATCGCATTTTTTAAAAAAGGAAAGACAGATATACAGGTAGATGTATATATAAGCATATGTAATAGTGATGTTGAATATATATTTTAAAAGGTCTGGAAGGGTACTCACTGTTAAGAGTGATCACCTGTAACGAAGAGGACAGGGTGGGGATGGGGACTACAGGCAGGGAAAAACTTTTTACTCCATATATTTGTATAGTCTTTGAATTTTTATACTAGGCATGTGTTACTTTTATAAAATTTTAAAACCAATATAAAAAAAGTAATGAGGGAAAACCAAAAAGTTTATGAAATTTTTAAATAACAAAATATTTTAAAACAAATATGATTCTTAATATAGTACTTAATACAAAGACAGTGATCCACATAAAATTAAATACAGAAAACTAAACATTTTATTTTTGTAAGTACCTGTCCATACAATTAAGTTCCATTAACAAGTCTTTGTTTCAAAATGTTTGTCTTATAATAGATGTAACTACTAGAATCGGGAACCTGAAGCTATACTGAAAGAATTCTTAACTTACTAAATAGTTTTATTTTGAAAAGCTACTAATTTTAGGCTAGGTTCCCTTAGACAAAAATAAGATCTTGAAAATTCAAAGATGGAAATTATTTCAAATTTATTTATCTAATAGGAATTTTCTATACTGAGCCTAGATTATTCAACATACTGTATTTAGACTAAGTGGATCTGAATTAGAGAGATCTTACAGCTCTTCTATTTTTCTTTTGGAACTTCTGTGATCCCTTTTACAGTGGCATGTAACAAGGAAATGTAAGACTTGATTCATCATTTTCCTAATATAAAATACTACTTTAAAGCAACAGTGTCTTCAACTATAAACTCAAAAACCTTGAATAAGAGAATCTAATGACAACTATTGAAAGTTTCTTTAAAATACTCACTTACTACAGTTGTCTTTGATCTCCTTACTATGTTTACAGTAATGACCGATTTCCTCATCTGTTGTATTTATAGTTTCATGTATCTTACAAATAGTCGCTTTGTTTTCTTTAATATCTTCAAAGCATTCTGGAAATCATAAATTCAAAATAAATACAGTAGACAAAAAGGTATGGCAACTGACCTAGAAAAGGAGAACCAGAGAATGAAGAGGAAGTGAGGCTTGAGATGGGAAGGGCCCTATACTAAAAAGCACAGGACCAGAGTCAGGCTTGCTCCTAGACCCAGAAGCTAAGAATTAGTGTTTTAGATTGAAGAGAAATAAACGTCCCCGTCCCACATCTTTAATGTAAGAGGGCTGGATTAAGTAATATCTAAGATCAATGGCATCTTATGATGCTATGAGTTCATGTAAACATTTACTCATATGATACTAACATAAGAGTTTTGTTTTTGACAAATGTGGAATTTCTATTCATCAATTCCATGTCATTATTTAATGCACCTTCAACTCACTTATTTCTTTGTTATAGTGAGTAAACACAAGCTAAAAATAAAATGTAATTTCTTAAAAAGATTAAAATAAATTCTTAATATCCAATATTCTTTTTTGCTGCAGAAAAGATAACCAAATTCTATAATACCTTTCAGAACTATTAAGAAATTAATGAGTGTAGTTTCTTTTGATAGTTTTTATGTAGGATCTTAAAATACTATATTTATGTAATTTGCTTTGTCATTCCACTCATAATATTAATTTTCATAATTAGCATTCCTGAAAATGTGGCTTCCATTAATCCTGGCCACTGACTTTTGATGATTTCTAAAAATATTTTAAAATTTTCACTCAAATGTTTAAAATAACCTGTGTTATTTGAGAAAAATAACATTTTCAATTGTATTTAATTAAGGGTGATTTCTACTTAGAACAAAATTCTTAAACACAAAATAATTAAACGCTGAATACAGAAAATTATTGAAAAAATAGTTAGGGTAAATAGCTCATTATTAGTCACTAGATAGAACCAGGGGAAAAGTTCTAATGCCAACTATAAATTACCCTAAACAAGGCAACAGCATAATATCTTACATTCCATAAAAAAATAAAAACATCTTTGTCATGCAAAACTACTTACTATTAATTCGTTGAATCATATCTTCTTTAGTACTTATATCTTGCTCATACTGGAAAACTAAAATAAATTACTCTTTTGTGACTTCATTTCATTGTTAAAATGTCCAATGATAATACAAATAGTTATCTACTTTTTATTTCCATTTTATACCTACCAAATTCTAGCAAAAGTCTGTCCAAACTGACAAATAGGCTGTCACTCATCTTGGATACTTTGCTAAAAAAGAATAATAAGGAAGGGTTTTCTAAGGAAGGGTTTTCTAAAAACAACCTTTTGACATAGCATTATTACAGAAAAATGTGGGTGGAGCAAGAAGTGGGGAGGGAAGAGACACCTTCATCCCGGTACTGGGCAGAGCCCTAGCAGGTATTTAATAAATGAAAGTCGTTATATATATTAAAATAAATGTATACAGTTATCTATAATAAAATAAATTGAATGTTGTTGCATGACTGAAACTTCATAATTGTTTATACATGGTCGTGCCATAAGTCATTGGATGTTCTGGAGTCCACGGACATCCAGATTTCTTAAAAGGATATGCCTTTAAAAGAAATAATATCTCTGAATATGTCTTTTCTCGGCGTGTGTACTACTACACGCAGAAAAATTCTTAGAGAAAGTCAGTCACAAACAGCGAAGTAAAACCTACAGGAACCGTGCAATTCGACACTTCAGAATTTACCACCGAGAATCCAAAAGTGGAGGTATTCACTGGACTACCAAGCCGCATTAAAAAAAAAATACGCGTACGGCGGGGTTTGGATCACTCGTTACCCGCAGAGTCGAGGAGCTACTCTTCCCGCGCGTTTTGAAGCGGGGAGTTCGCTCGCCGACTACCTTCACAGCCTACTCGCTTCTCCTCACCCGAGTCCGTCCCCGACACTCCAGCCACACGGCGGCCCCCGAAGCCTCGGGCGGCAGTGTGGCCGAGGGCGAGGCCACGCGCTGGGAAGCCCCCAGAACGCGACCTCCGGTCGTACTTCGCGGACAGGGCCCGCCAGCCCCCCAAACCCCTCAGGGCCGCCTGCCTAAAGAATAACCGCCACACGCAGTTCTTTCCCACCCACCTCAGCGGCCCCTCTGGGACCCGAACGCCCACCCTTCCTTCCCCGATCCCAGACTCTAGTCAGGGTCGCGAGCGCCGAGGAAACTACAGCAGGTCGCGACACAGAACGACCAGAGCCCCACCTCGACCCCGCTCGGCCCCGCTCCGTTCCACCCGGCCCGGCGAAGCCCAAGGCGTGAGCTGCAGATCGCGCTGAAGAGAAACACGCAACTCCCCGCGAGACTTGCGCGGCGGCGCTCCCTCCTCCCTCCCGCGGCGAAGCGAGAACCCAGCATCCCACCGCCCCAGAAGGGTGTGCTGGGGTCAGAAGCCCTAGAACCAGGCTAGGGAACCTGTCAGGGGCTGGTTTTTTTGTTTTTTTTTAAGGCTATCCATTCCGCTTGTGAAGTAACAGTTTAAAATATATTGTGGAGAACAGCACTAAAATTGATATTAACTTTTAACATGACAACAAAAACCACTCGAATCGTCAAAATTCAATTTCGCATTCAGCATTCAAAACTTCTTGAAAAGCAAGTATAAGAATTCAAGTACGTTTTCATTCAACAAAATGTTTTGAGAGTGACTCATTTATTTAGTTTCAAATAAAATGCACATTAATATTTTCTGTCCAAAATGCTGTCTTTGGATAATTTATGCTCTTAGACTTTGCATATACAAGGTGAAATAAAGAGTTGACTTTATTTATAATTTATAAATTATTTATGGTTTATAACTTGTTCACAATAATTAAACAAATAGTCCCCCAAACTGCCTTCATGATTGGTATATTTCTGGTGAAAATGTTTTTAATACTAAATGATGTAAATAGTTGCCTCAATTCCCAACAACCTAAGTTGTTTCACAGATTATTAAAATGAAAAAGATACTTTCAGAGATTTTTTTGCTTAAGTACTTCAGATCATATATGCATAACCAATTTTATTGTAATGTGATGTAATGCTGCTCATTAGTATTAATGACAGTGAGTCATCAAGGCTAATTTAATGTAAATTTGATGACATGAGAGATTTAGAAGCTTTATTCTTATACTTGTTTATATTTATTAGCTATCCCTTTTTAGGAAGGTATGAGAGAATGGATATGAAGGCTAAATTATCATTAGTCTTGCTAGCACTGCTTTGCTATGACTGTCAAGAAAATGTGACAGGTCAAAAGAGCTGATCCACTTCAACTTAATAGTAGATTCTCTTATGTAAAATTGTGGAAACCTAGAAACACCACCTTACTGAGACCTGAAAATCAATTTATTTGCATTTACATTCACATTTATGCATATCCTAATTACTCTCATAAAAATATACCTGAGTTCTACCAACTCCACTACCTCTTATTCCATTGTGAAAATTCCTTCTGGAAAAGCAATAAAGATGAAGATGTTCCATCTACTGGAGAGTTTTAAATAATAAATTTTATTCTCTCGTCTAAATCCCCTCAATGAAATATAATGTTCTGTTTGAAAAATTATAGAATGTTGACTCAGGTAAGCATTTATCCTAACAACTCATTAAAATCTCTCCCTACCTATTATTAGCAACTTCCCCTCTTGCTCCACACATGTAAATCAGAATCTAAAGAAATTCTTAGTTTAAAACTGCTGCCCATTCTAATTGCACTGTATTACTGTTACTTTTACCGCTATATTTATCAATAGAAAGCACGTCTGCTACCCACAGTTCCTTTCCACTCCTTTCTTCATTGACTTTTTCAACTCAACCACTGTACCCCATCACATTTAACTGCTTTCTCAGATAATCAATAAAATATTTTTATTCCAAATATAATGGTCTTTTCTCAGTCTTATCCTTCCCTCTTTTTTTCCTAACTCTCTTCCATACTTGGTCCCATTAAAATTCTCTGCAACCCTAACCCTGGCTTCCAAGACACTACTTTCTTAGTTCTCCCACTTCTCTTGCCTGCCCTTCTGATTTTGGCTTCTACTTCTCTCCCTCTCACCATCACTACCCAACTATAGACTCTTATCTAAGCTTTTTCTTTAACTCTCCCCCCTTCTATATGTTCTTTGGATTATTCATTCAAAATGTGCTTAAAACTCCCAAATCTATATTCCCAGTTGTATCCTATTATCTGAGAGTTATCCAATATTTACATTTTCATGCTTTTCCATCAATCTGGGTTCAATCTGATCCAAATCCAAAGTCGTCTCTTCCTCTCCCTCTGACATAGCTGTCTCAGTGGCAGAGTAATTCTCCACAAAATCAATACATGAAGAGTTGGTATCTTACATGACTCATTACTCCCTCTTATAAATAATTATTCACAAAATCTTGTTGATTTTTTTCTTTGATATATCCCTTGTATACATCCAGTCAACTCTGTAAATAGTCTTTGTAGTTAGATATGGATTCAACTTCTGGTTCTGTTATTTGTTAAGTCAAAACTTTGGGCAAGTTTCTAACCTAAACTTCAGTTTCCTCAAATGTAAAGTGAGAATTAATAATTCTACATCTTGGCTTCTAAGACACAGTATTTACTTGATTTTTCTTCTATCTCTAATAATTTTTCTATCTCCTCTTTCAGATTCATCCTCTTCTACTCAATCATTAACTGTCATAAATTTCATAGGCTCAATCCTAGCCCTTTTCTCTCATTCTGTTCTCTATGTTTAAGTAATCTCATCCCTGTCTATAGCTTACTGCTATACATATGACTCACAAATGTGTATCTCTAGCACAGACCTCTAGTATCAATTCAAGTCCTTAGTGGCAAATAACGGAAGTTGATTCTGGCTGATTTAAGCAAAAACCAAATTTGTTAAAGAGGATATTGTGTAACACAAAATCCCCAGAATAGCTTGAGATCCAAGCTCTAGCAAGGAAGCAGCATAGCAAGGAGCAGTGCCCAAACTCACCCTACAGAACTGGTGGTCAAGATAACCAATCACAACCAAGCGCTACAGGCTGCAGCTCACACCACTACTACCAGCACAAGATGCTTCAGTACCACAACCGCCCTAAAAACTTGACCTTATTTCAACTGCCACCATTGCCAGAGGGGGCTCTTCCTAGGGCATACTTCTTTGTGTCACTTATTCCCAATCCAAAATTTTGGATGGGTACATTTGATTAGAGAAGCCTAGGCCCATACTCCACTACTTTGTCCTTTCAGACTGTTAAGGTATGAACTTCTCCAAACATAAGAAGCGGATTTAAATGCTGGGAAGTCAAAAATAATAGCGACTTTCCATGATATTTAACCTCTGAATTCTAACCCCACATATCTAACTGCCTACATGATAAGTCAAAACACAACTCGTGTGTTCCCCCCACTAATCCTGGACCTTTTTTATCATCTCTCTTTTCATGAATGGGATCAGTATCCAGCTGTACATACCAGAAACCTAGGCATCATCCTTGACAGCCTTCCTCTCCTATCATCCCCCATATCTAATCCATCACAAATCCTACCAAATTTACCTTTTAAATATCTTTCAAATCCATCCATTTCTCTCCATCTCAATTGCCACCATCTTAGGCCAAGTTACCATCATTCTCTCATTTAGATTATTGTAATAGCTTCCAAAATGGTTTTACTGCATATCTACTCTGGCCCTCTTGTCCATTAATCATCCATCCTTCAACAGAGCAATTCTTAATTGCAAATTTTATACTCTGACTCTCTCTCTGTCTCTGTCTCTCTTTCTCTCTCTCTCTCTCACACACACACACATACACACACACCTTAAGACACATCAATGGCTTCCTATTCTTCTAAGAATAGGGGGCAAAATTTTTATCATGGCTTACAAGGCCATTTATGATCCTGTCCCCATCTATCTCTGCTTCTTCATATTATACCAACTTTATCTTCCTCCTGAAATCCAGCATTAACATGAGTCTTTCCATCACAGGGACAATGCACTTGCTGGCTCCTCAGGCTGGAATGCTCTATCCTTCCTCATTTAATAACCTCCTACTCATTTTTCAAATCTCAACTAAAGTATCACAGCCTCAGCAATGCCCATTATCAACTCTCAAAGTTCTTGTACTTATCCTTCATAGCCTTTCACATGGTTATAATTCTAAATTATTTGTGCAGTTATTGTATAAATATTTATCTCATCTACCATACTGTAGGCTCCATGAAAACAGGCCCCCCTTTTTCCCCTCCCCCAACACACACAAATATCTTGGCAGCCACAAAGAATAGGTTACAGCAGTGTTTTGTTATAATGGCTATAGTCCTAATTCAATTCACAAGCAATTCCAAGGGAATAAATGCCACTTCATTCTAAGAACAGTCCTTATAGGGAAAATAGTCATAAAATAGGAAGTGAAGAAATGTGAATCTGCTAACACAAACTTATTTACATGAATAGAAATCAGGTCGGTGGGAAAAACAACAGGATTAAAGTGTGCCAGGATTTTCAAATATGTATGATTAAATTTACATTTTAATATTAAAACAAAAACCTCTCCTTTGTTTTCTCAGTTGATCCCCTGTGTTGAAATTAGTTGACTTTCCTGGTCAAATTAGGTCTATACCTTCATCACCTCCTTGAATTACCAAGTCAATAAAATATAGGTAGTTGTCTGACAACTCTGCTGACCTTTCTTGACAGTAATTCTAACACTAGTAGGTTTCCAAGTGTGTGCAAACCATATTAGGCAAATTTAAAAAAAACAGCCTTTTTTGTTCTTGTAGATGCCATTTAACATTAATCTGACTCATTCATTGCTTTACTGTTCATGTACCTTTGATTTTATTCTTGGTGCAAGCCTATTTCCCTCAAATATGTCTACTTACTTCTAAAATCCTATTAAGTGGGATTTTAAATTTTAATTTACTCTTCATTATACTATCCTTTATGTCACATAATTCTTTAATTTTATTCTTTTTTTGCTCACCATTTTATCCCCAGCACCTAGCAGAGTGCCTAATACATGATAGAAACTCAACAGATACCTTAAGGAATAAATGAATGAATGGTAAATGCTCAAAAAGTGGTTACATCATTTCACATCTGGATTACTGTAACAGGCTGGGGACAACCCTTCCCCTTTGATCTATTCTATAGTCTTCCTATTCCATCCTATAACAATACTGATTTTTCTTACATGCATTTCATCATGATTCTCATATAATTCAAAGAAATTAATGATTATATTTTCCTCTGCTTCAAATTGGAATGCCTCTGCACTATTTTAAGAACTTCTATAATTTGACCTCAACTTTATTTCTCAACAAAATCTCTCTATTTTAAGCCATTCCCTCACTGCTCCATGAAGACACTATGTTTATTTAAGCCTCCATGGCTTTGTGTTCAATGTTCCTCCCAACTGGGAAGTTTCTCTCCTTGATCCAGTCAAGATCTACCCATGCTTCAGAGTTCAATTCCCAAGAAAGCCTTCCCTGACTATTATAGATATTCCTTTTCCCTGAAGTATATGGCACTGTGTGTACTACTTAACAAACACTGGTTTTATAAAGATGAAGAAAGTCCTTGCTCTCAAAAACCTCACCATTTGACAGTGAAGACAGATATTGATAGTTATGACTACTTTCATAGAGATACACATATGTGATTGGATGATAGTTTGGGGATATTAAATCAATGACTTCAGTGACCTTTAATTCAAAGTCAGTCAGCAACTCTGTACCAGTCAGGGTTCCAGCAGGAAACAAAAATCACCCCAGATGATACAAGTGATAAGACTTTACTGAAGAGACTACTTATAAATGTACAGGCAGAGGACAAGGTGTATGGTGTTTCACTCATAGAGGTAAATGTCTAGAAACCCAGATTCTAGCAACAGGTGGCTGCTCAACACTCCAAAAAGCTGTATGGGGCCAATCCATACTGTAAAACCATCCATTCCAAAGCAGAGACCAGAAAGGATCCAAAGAAAACCAAATGTATCTGAAGCCCCATCTACCTTACAATGAAGTCACTTTTACTCCATTCCCCATACATTAAAATGCCATTTTAGAGAGGAAGGCAAAGGAAATCTAAAAGATTTACCATACCTCTGAAGCAGACTGAGTTATCTAAAAGAAACTTTTAAACTGGCAGTATCTATCAGAAGTTTAAAGTTGTCCCCCTGACTGCCCCTGGTATCCAGCAGGGTAGAAGCTCACAAGAAAGATTTGATCAGTTAGAAAGAGCTAAATTCTCAGGACATCCAAGACTCCCTTCTCAGACAACAGAACTCCTCTTTCATAACAGTAATCAGTAACACTACTATCTAGCCCCCACAGGGCTCTGATCTCAGAAATGGACATGTGACTAGGTAGGGAATGGCCTGGCCAATCACAGCACTCCACCACTGAGGCCAGTCTTTCCTTAACTGTTACATGTAGAATAATAGAAGAAAATTGTCTCTCTGAGCTGGTGAACTCCAAAAACCTTGTAAAGATGGAGCAGGTGATAACTATCTTTCTCACCATATGGAAAAACCTGCCCTATAATGAAGGCAACACAGATGAACGCATAAGCAAGATATAGAAGAGTCAGCTAGTCAGTTCTGTAAGTCAAGAGATTCTCTTTTCATTCAAGATAGCCTAAGTTGGGTTTATATTGCCTGTACCTACAGAGTCTTTTTAAAGAAAGCAGAAAAGTAGAGATGATGAAATTTCGTGTCACTACACGTGCCATTTGAAATTTACTTGCATCAAATTTCCAAGCATTGGGACTTCCCTGGCGGTCCAGTGGTTAAGACCTCACCTTCCATTGCAGGGGGTGCGGGTTCAATTCCTGGTCAGGGAACTAGATCCCACATGCATGCCACAACTAAGAGTTCGTGTGCCGCAGCTGAGGGTTCACATGCCACAACTAAGGAGCCCGCCTGCCGCAGCTAAGACCCAGTGCAACCAAATAAATAATAAATAACTAAATATTAAAAAATAAAACCAAAGTGGCACAAAATTTGTTTTAAAAAAATGGTCCACATCAAAAAAAATCTAAAAGAAAAAAATTTCCAAGCATCAAAATCAATAAAATTTTCTTTGTTTAGTCTCCATCAATTGATTATAATCATGCCATATTTTCATTTGTTTCACATTTGATTCATGATTTCTTATACAGATTTTGTTTTCCCTAGAGTTTCTAAGTGTACTTTTTCCCCCTGTATACAGAAGAACCATATGTCTTCTTTACCATATCACTAAATCCCTCAGGCTCCTTACTGATTTTTGAATGCACTAGCATAATTTCTAAGCCCTGAGTAAGCATAAATTCTCCACTTTGAAAGACCTATACCCTCCCAGGCTAACCACTCAATTTCATTAAAGACTATTTCTTAGGCTTCAGTCTGGGTGCTTTCACAGGAGTAGGGGGCAGATAGGAAAGGCCAATTATCAAGACCCTGCCCTAGACAATTCCTCAAGCTCTAACCTCATTTTCTGCTCCTCTTCCTGTTCCAATTATCTATATCTGCCAACTCAGGGGGACTCAACGGAAAAACTTCCTCATTCATTTTAAACAATAGTAAATGTTAATTATTGTACCATGCTGTAATACAATGATGCCTTCAAAATCCACAGAGTTGTATAGGACTTAAGACCTTTATAATAATAACCGCAAGCCATGATGCTTTTTCAATTCTCATGTCTGTTTTTCCTACATGAGGAAAGTATAAAATTTTATTGAAGGACATAAAAGAGCGTTTGAATAAATGAGAGCCAGTCTATGTACCTGAATGGGAGCATTCAACACTGTAAAGATGCAATTTATCCCAAATTAATCTATGTAATGAAACTTGTTGCAGGAGGTCATCAAGAGGACGTGACCGCCAGTTGACCCAAGAGCTGGACCCAGGCAACTGGAAGCTCCTCACCCCCTCCTCTGTCCGTGGAATGTACACTTTGCTTACCATTCCAACAGTGGGAGTCATTTTCAAGGATGAAGCCTTAAGAGAGTGAGGTGTTGTTGAGACCATCTGGACTGTATATGTGACTGAACCCAGTTAAGGCCCCTATTATAAACTTTTAAGATTTGGTGGGTTGGTTCAGAGACCTACTCAACTTCCAGTCACTGAAGACAAGTCTTGTAAGCAAGTTCCCTTGCTTATTAAACCTGCCAGCTATCAATCTGGAGTAGTCTGCCTCTTTCTTTGTTCTCTCCTTGCTCTCTGTGTTCAGGGGGCCAGTTTGCAAACCAACAACTGGTAAGCCAGCAAGGAGATGGAATAAATGGGCCTTGAGAAAGAGTCATCTGTGGGGGAAATCCTGAGTTGGCCATTGACCTCTATGTGAGGAGAGGTGGCCCATATGTCAGATGCATGTGGACCACCCCAGGAGTATGAGGACACCCCAAAAACGTGGCTGTTTTAATGAGCTTGTTTGAGAAACTACACTTAAGAGAGAACTTGGGCTTCCCTGGTGGCGCAGTGGTTGAGAGTCCGCCTGCCAATGCAGGGGACACGGGTTCGAGCCCTGGTCTGGGAGGATCCCACATGCCGCGGAGCGGCTGGGCCCGTGAGCCACAACTGCTGAGCCTGCATGTCTGGAGCTTGTGCTCCGCAACAGGAGAGGCCGCGATGGTGAGAGGCCCGAGCACCGCGATGAAGAGTGGTCCCCGCTTGCCGCAACTAGGGAAAGCCCTTGCACGGAAACGAAGACCCAACACAGCCAAAAACAAATAAATAAATAATAGAAATAAAGGAATTGCTTTAAAAAAAAAAAAAGAGAGAGAACTTAAGTAAAGAAGGGAAACAAATGGCTGCCACAGTGGGCTGGCCTCTACTGTGGGCAGTTCAGCTGACCACCGATGCCCAACTAGAGACTAACTTGAGTTTGAAAGTTGGAAGAAGAGCTGAAGTTAGAAAAGGACGTGCAGTTATCCACTACTCTGCTAGTTTCAGGAGTGGCAGACAATTTTGGAAGACCAGAATAATAAGTTGGAGACCTTAGAATGCTATTTTGGAAAGCTAGGAGATCACAAGCTGTCATTGATTAAAGTCCATGTGCTTGTGATAAAGCCTGATTAGGACACTAAGAGGCAGAATCTTTGGGAAAGTGAGGAGAGCAAAGAGGAGGATATTATACTGATTGACAATGAAATGCGCAGAGTAGACCCATGCCATCCGACCTTTAATACAAAGAAAAATTTTAAATAGTAATTACCCTAGACTTTGATAATAGAGAAATACACCCCAAAACTCCCAGGAGAAAACTTGCATTCATTTTCTGTCCCTTCAAGTTGTAAATTTTATCTGAAATGTAAATACCTCAGGAGATAACTAAAACAGCCCATAATTGCCTGAGACTGAATAGAAAAAAGGAGGGAAAGAGACTATTTAAAATACAGATGACTACAGAAGCTCCCTTGCTCAAAATCTAGTCCACAGCCTCCATAAGATTACCAGTAAAGGGCAAATACAAATTTTAAAAGTCTTCTCCACAAATATTAGTAAAAAGCTTTAGTCATGTGAGTGGGTAAACTTAACTTGTTCCATCTACCAGAAACACATTTGGATTCAACTGGCTTATAAATTAGTGAGTTTTATATTGTTATACCTGATTCTTGGCTAAAGTTTTAGAATGAAAGCTATGGGGTCTCTGTGTCTGTCTGTATGTTGATGTATGTCTATGAATATATGTTACATATATGTGACATTTTTCTACCTCTGGAGGGTGTTGCCAAAATTAATCTGTAAATGAGCTTTATTTAATTGGCTTAAAGAAAAATAAGCTTTAATATCAATAGTGTACTTATGTAAAAATGAAACAATTTTTTTCACCCGCTAAAAGGACAAAGTTGTTTTGGACTGTTGGTCTGTTCTTAGTGGGACTGTGAAAGGTTTTTCTTCACCTTTTAAGTAATCTGCCTAGAAAACAGAGATTCTGTGTTTTATCAAAATAATTTTCTGTGCTTCATGTTGTCTTTATCAGGCTTTGATTACTTAAGAAAACTGAGTCTTCTGTATTAAAAGAGGTAAGTTGTGTTTTTGTTTTGTTTTTACAACTACGTAACTTTATGTATTTGCCTTTGAAGTCTCTAATTATCACTTTGGTTAACTGGATAACTAAGTACTGTTTCACGGTGACCTATGGTCCTATTCAATCAAGTGTTTTAAACCTTTTGATATTTTTGACAAACTTACCCCAAATCAAATTATTAACAAAGTCCTGTTGACCTTGAACTAACTGGGATTTTCTAGAGGGCCCCTGGAACATCTCAGAGATATGTAATCTCTCCTTATAAAAGAAAATTAAATTAATTAGGCTTAGTTGATATATTAAATTACATGGGAAGCACTGTCAAATAAGAAGTGATGCTAAACTTTCTTTAGGTTATTTTGTATAAATATATGTTATTAATATAAATGTTCCTGCAAAAATGCTTCATCTTCAAGGTGTTTTAAGGAAAAGACTCTGACAAGTACAGGTTTCTGATAATTAAGATCAATTTGCCTTCATGTGGGAGGGACAACAATAGACCTTTCAAATATCTCCTTAAGGCTACCTGCACAGCCCCACAATATCTTATGGGATGGTAGCCCAAGATCTGTCCCTGTTCTCCTTCCCCACTACAGTAAAATTGGCCCATCACATTGATGATATTATGTTAACATGTGAAGACTTGCCTCTGCTGCAGGACACTCTGCAGACTTTGCTGAAACATCTGTGAGGGAGAGGATGGGTGGTGAACCCATAGAAAATTCAAGGCCCAGGCACGACCATAAAGTTTGGGGGAGTTATTTGGTTGGGTAAGATGTGCATTATCCTAGGAGCTGTGATTGAAAAGGTACAAGCCTATCCAACCCCTAAGAACATGAAAGAGGTGCAAGCTTTTGTAGGAATTTGGGGGTTTGGGTTTTATTCCCTACCTAGCACAGTGCCTGCATCCTTTATACTGCCTGGTGAAGAAAGGGCACGTGTAGGACTGGGAATGAGAGCAACAAGCTACCTCTGAAAAGACAAAAATATTAGTGAAGCAGATTAAATCTCTGGGCATCTCTCATGCAGGGCTACCATTTGAGTTAGATGTATCTGTGACTCTGGAAGCTTTGGGTTGGGTGCTGTGGCAGGGGCAACAGAATGAGAAAGTATCCCTAGGATTTTGGTCCCAGTCCTGGAAGGGGGCAGAAACCCAATATACCCCCCCCACCCCCAACACACACATACAGCAACAGCTCCTGACAGTGTATACAGTGCTCCTCAGGGTAGATTCTCTCACGAAAGAACAGCATATCATGGTCAGAACTTCCCTTCCTATCAAAGGGTGGATGGAGAATATGTTCCATCAACCCACTTCTGTCATGGCTCAAATTCCCACTTTGACTAAGTGGCATGCCTATATGCAGCAGAAGAGCACCCTGTCTGCCAGCCCACTGTCTCTAGAAATACAGGTGCTACTAAGTCCTGTAGAATATGAAGATGCTCTGAATGCCTCCACCCCTATTCCTGTGGCAGCCCCTGCAGCCTATAGAGAGGGAGTGGAGGAAATTCCTGCTGATATCTGATAAAGAGATGCCTGGAAACAGGAACAAACCATAGCAGCCAGTGGGCTGAACTCAGAGCAGTTTGGCTGGTGATCACTCATGAACCCTGGTCATTAACCCTTTGCAATGACAGTTGGGCTATTATAAAGGGATGAACCCTATGACTTGGACAATGGGAAGCTAAGGAGTGGATGATCATGAAAAAGCCTCTGTAGGGTCAGGATGTGTGGAAAGACTTTTAGGTTCGCCTGGAAGAGCTTCAGGCTGTCCTTACTGTCTTCCACATGCTGGTTCACAAGGCACTGACACACCCTGGCAATCAAGAAGCTGATGCCCTAGCTCAGGTACAAGCCCTAGCAACTGACCCTTCACTATATATGGCAGATTGGTTGCATAGAAAGAGTGACCACCCACAATAGCATATGGGTGGGATGGCATATTGTCAAGGATGCTGGATTGCCCTTGAAATACAGTGACTTGGTTAATGCAGTAAAGACATGTCCTTTGTGTTCTAAACAACACCTAAGGCAATTACCAAAGGAGTCTGGGGCCATATACTGGAGTTCCCAAACAGTGAGGTATTGGCAATTGATTATATTGGTCCCCTCCCTCCAAGTAAGGCTTCTAAATATGCCTTGGTTTTCATGAACACTGCATCTGGCCTAACCCAATCTTTCCCCTGACACGGCTCAAACCAGGCTGCCACCATTAGGGGATTAGAGAAGCTGAGTACCATGTACAGATACCTTCATCAAATAGATAGTAATTGGAGGTCACATTTCAAAGGTTATGATACGCAGGACTGGGCAAAAGAACATGACATTGAATGGAGGTTTCATCGCCCCTATAATTGGCAAGCAGCAAGGTTGATAGAAAGGAAAAATAGGATATCAAAGCAGCAGATTAAAATACTAACAGGTACAACCGCCTTGGCTTTAATACATTTGAACAATCAACCAGTAGGGCCTGTTGCCCCATATGACAGACTAGGGACCCCTGACGAGACACTCAATACCGTAAAGGTATGGAAGTTGTAGGAAACAGACATTGCCTGACTCTCACCATGGATCAATCTGCTATGCTGCTGAGAACACCAAAGGCCCTATCATGCCTGGGAAAGGTGTCATCTACTATAATTTGCAATGGTACACCTCACCCAGATAGCTGCCAAACAAGCCACCGCCATGCTAGTGAAACCCCTTGCTGGCTGCTCAGGGCACACTGGGAAAGAGTGGCTATGTAAGACCATAAGAGCCAGTCACAAGGGGTGGAGTATTGGAGGAAGTCATCAAGAGGACATGACAACCAGCTGACCCATGTGCTAGACCCAGGCAATCAGAGGCTCCTCACCTCCTCCTCATCCTTGGAATGAATGTTCTGCCCACCATTCCCACGTGCGAGCCATTTTCATGGATGTAGCCTTAAAAGAGTAAGGTTCTGTTGAGGCCATCTGGACTAAATACATGACTGAACCCAGTTAAGGCCTCTATATAAACTGTAAGATTTGGCAGGCAGATGCAGAGATCTACTTGTCTGGCAGTCAACCAAGACAAGTCTCATAAATAAGTTCCCTTGGTTGTTAAACCTGCCACCTACCAATCTGGAGTGGTCTGCCTCTTTCTTCAGTCTCTCCCTGCCTCCATGCATGGGGCCAGTTTGCAAAACAGCACAATTCCATGAAAACTCCACTGGAATCTGGGGTTGTGAAAAAGACTTGACAAAACTTACCTTAAAGTTGATCTGGAAGAAAATATTCACAAAACAGCCAAAGAATTTTTCTTTAAAAATACTGAAGAAGAACTTGCCCTATCAAATATTAAAATGTATTTGAACGACAGTAGGGGAACCATAGAAATAAATAAACATATCAGTGAAAGAGAACAGAAAGTCCAAAAGAATACCTATGTATACATAGAAATTTAATATGTGATAAAAGTGGAGTTTCATATCTGTGGGAAAAGAATTATCAATCAATAAATAATGGCAGGATTCAGAGGTGGTAAAACTAAACTCTGGGAAATATACAACAGAGGCACTTTTTGGTCTAAAAAATCTCTTAGAGCGCTGGTTTTAATCTCCAGACTGTCTCCAGACCACTTCATTATCTCCAACCTGAATCTCTGCTCATCCCAACAAGTCCTTAAGGCCCAGGTCAAGAGTTTCCCTCTCCTGCATGGTGACACACTCGCTCCTGTCTTCTTCCAGCCGCCCAAGTCTTCTTGGCACCTTAGGCAACCCCACCTGCTTCCACCCTCTTAACATTCTGAGAACAAGCACAGTCTAGACACACCCAGGCCAAGCAAGACTGCCAGAGAAAGAAGAGAACCCAGGCTGTCAGAAGACAAACCCAGGTCTGGAATGGAAGGAGGTTTCCAGGACATTCTGAGGCCTGGGGTGAATTAGCTGAGAAGCAGAAGGGGGAAGAAAAGTCACAAAGAAAAGTTTACACTCTTTTGATTGAAGGAGGAAGGGGCCTAGAAAGGAAATGGGGCCAGGGATGAAAGGGGATGCATTTCTAGTATTTTTGGTCCAGGGAAGGAAAGAAGAAAGGAAGGAAGGAAGGAAGGAAGAAAGGAAGGAAGGGGGGAGGGAGGGAGGGAGGGAGGGAGGGAGAAAGAAGCATTAGAAAATGATTTGAAGGGGGAAAAAACCCTGTTAGAGTCCAAATTTCCATGAGACCTCAAAATAAATCCAGATGGATTAAATTTTTTTTAATCTAGAAAGATCAGAGAAGAAAATACAGGTTATCTGTAACATGGAAGGGACACTGTACTAAGTATAACACCTGAGACAGAAACAGACTTGATAGATCTGACTATGTGAAAATTATAAAAACTATAGGACAAACAACACCATAAAGTGAAAAAGCAGGAAGAAATATTTGCAATATATGACAGGAAAAAATGTATCCTTAATGTTGTAAGAAATACTACAAATGAATAAAAAGGATAAACATCCCAAATCAAGGGATATAATTGGGAAAATCTCAAAAGAAGAAATACAAATGACCAGTAAATATGTAAAACTGCATAACCTTATTAATAACCAAAGAAATGGCTATTTAGAAAACATGAGAAACCATTTTTCAAATATTTGTTTATTTATTTATTTTTATTTTTGGCTGCGTAGAGTCTTAGTTACGACACATGGGATCTTTCCGTTGTGGTGCGCGCGCTCTTTGTTGTGTCGCACAGGCTTTTCTCTAGTTGTGGCACGCAGGCTCCAGAGAGCATGGGCTCTGTAGTTGCTGCACGCGGGCTTAGTAATTGCAGCGCACAGGCTTAGTTGCCCTGTGGCATGTGGGATCTTAGTTTCCCGACCAGGGATCGAATCCGCGTCCCCTGCATTGGAAGGCGGATTCTTAACCACCGGACCACCAGGGAAGTCCCAAAGAAACCATTTTTCATCTATCAATCTAGCAAAGATTTAAAAGAAGAATAATGGCCAGGGTGTGGGGGGAAATGACACTCACACGGTGTGGGTATAAGTAAAAATTGGTAAAAATCCTTTTGGATGACAATTTGGAAATACATACCACTTTTTAAATATGTAAACCCTTTAACCCATTCATCTTACTTCCAAGAATTTGAAGGAAAAATTGGGCAATACATAAAGATGCTCATTGTTTCATTGTTTATAATGGTGAAAATTTGGAACCAATTTAAACAATCATCAATAGGGACTGGTTAAATAAGTTATGGTATGTATGCTGTGGAATACAGTGCAGCCATTCAAAATGATAACATGTATTTATTATCAGGAAAAATGTTCATAAAATGTTATCATAAAAAAAGAAGGCTATAAACAGTATGGATAATATGACAGCATTTCTGTCAAAAGAAAAAAAATCTGTATCTCTGTGTGTAGAAAAAAAAAAGTATATAAGGATATGCACTGAGCACTAATAGTGATTTATCTATGGAATAATGACATTACAAAAATCTTTCACTTTTGACTCCATAAGTATATGGATATTTATTGCAGTGAGCATGTGTTGCTTTTATACAGAGAAAAACACAAAAGGTATTTCCAGTAGGGGAAAAAATAACACTCCAGATGAGGAAAATACATGAGAAAAAAAAATCTAAATATCAACAAATGAACCATAGCAGAGGGAAAGAATGGAGTGGACTATGTGTCTGTACGTGTGTGTAATAAGAACAGACTGTCTAGAAGTGTGTGACATAATTGCTAAATAAGTATTTTTAAAACAGAAGGGATACACTACAAGGAAAACTCTAGGTACTACATCATTTCAGAAAACTTTGGGATCGGGGTAATAGAGGAGGAGGAAAGTGGGGAAGTGAAAATACTGTAAAAGTCTAATCCTATTTGGATGGCGAGAACAATGGGGAAAGTAATGCCATGGTAGGAAAAACAGTGCATCTTGATGGGGAAGATATTAATTGTCCTTTTTATAGACAATAATAGAGTCATATGTAACAATTAAGAGAGCAAGGAAAGGAAAGATAACCATTGATGGGCTAGAAAATACTGCAGAACTTCTAAATTATTATTTCAAGGACAAGGATAAAAAGATGGTCAAGCAGAAAGGAGATGAGAGGGGTAGAAAGAAAATTTAACTAAATGAAGGTTAAAATTAGATATTAAAATTCCAAAAAACTCAGTTCAGCCCCAAATTTTAATCACTGTAAAGACAAATTCTCTTACATTAATTTCACAAAAACCTAGGAATAATAGGGAAAGTAACAGATAAAATACAAAACAGAAAAAAGAGAGGATTAAAATTCCATAGTGTGAAGGATCTGAGGGGGAAAAAAATCTACTGTTAAAGGAAACATGCACACATTTCTCTGCCTCTTAATTTTTTCTAAACCTACTGTCACTGTCTGCCTATATAATTCCGTGTCAGAGCTTTGCAGCTGGTCCCCACTGGGGCTTAAGCAGACTCCTCTCTGTGTTTCCATTTAAAAGTCTTTATTTCAATAGGTGGGCCTAGAGCATCTGCACTTCCAAAATTACCACACAACTGATCCAAAATGATTGAAACAAAATTGGTTTCAAAAATTGCCTTAGGCTGAAAAGAAGATGAAGGCTAACATTTCAGACCTAAAGAAACATTTATCACAATTCTCTGTCTGTAATAGACTTCTGTGGTTGTAATAGAAATGTTGACAGCTTGTTAATTATAGAAATGCTAGTGAGCATCACTGTTATTCTTTTGAAAGACCTGACAAAAGAGTTCGGAGGTTTTTTTACTTAAACCAAGACTTACAGCACCTCAAGTCCAATCTCTCCTCCCCAATGAGCCTGAATTCAGTTCCATTTTCCTGCCAGCATACAGTGTGATGACTCAGAGAAAGGTCTTCAATAAACCCAGACTCCAACATTCCCACCCCGCAAAGAAGATAATTGAAGTCCGAGAATCACATTTGAGATTCAAGGACTTTTTAGGGTTTGCAAGGGTACACCATTTGACAAGACCCAGAATAGTTTCAACCTCTCTGAGATCCATGAACTAGCGTGCATCAAACTATGAAAGTCACAGCATCAGGAAATAGCATAGGACCTTACACATGGCAGCCACCAATAAATATTCATGTGTGATTCAGATCCTCACCCTCAAACTCAACGGGAATTATACCATCTTCCTTGGGTAGGGAAAGCAAGGTATGTGATAAATAGAGGATTGCATCTGTGTTTTAAACGTATCTCTGCCACTAACTAGTTGTATAATATGAGTAATCATTTAACCTCTTGGTCTTCGCATTTTATTCACTTGTAAAATGGAGACGGTCTGAGCAATAACTTTCAACCATTGTTGTCTGTCCCACCAGTTACTCAAAGAACATAGACAGAAACAAAACTCCACTTTCCCCAGAGATATTTCTAAATTTATAAGTATTCAGTCACCATAAGTATCAATTACAATAAAGTTTTAAAAGAAACAAAATTACAGTGTACCCTTAGGAAGAGATTTTATTGGTGTGGCCTAGACCTAAGATGAAATTAAAAGGGCACTGATTCCTTTAAAAGTGCTTCAACTCCAAAATAAACAGAATTTTAGCAGGTTCTGTATGTCTGTGTCTTGTTGATTATTTTGAGCTCCTCTGAAGCAGGGTTTCTTAACAGTGATGCTACTGACATTTTTGGTTGGGGGTGGGGGCCGCTGTGGCGATTCGCTGTAAGATGTTTAGCGGCATCTCTGCCTCCATGCATTCAGTGCCAGTTGTGACAACCAACAACGTCTTCAGACATTGCCAAATGTCCCCTGGAAGGAGGGGGTATAATTGCCCTCCTGAGATTTGCTACTTTGAAGGGTAAGATGCCATGAAAATTATATTTTTAATGTAATTCTTTAAAAGCATTTTCTGTTAATGAACTGGATTAATGCAGAATTTAAGGTATTTATTGGAGTCTAATGTTTCTATTTGATTTTACAGTACTTGGAAGGAAATGATCATTTATTACACATATAATACATGTAATTAATGCATATATATGACATACAATACATAAAATCGAATGTGAATAATGTTTGACTCATGCCAGAAGACATAAACAAATTTACACTCTTTCACTTCATTGAATTATAAGGTGTCTAGGTGTATTTTAGAAAGATACTTTGATCTTAGATTTGAAAATGGTCAAAAATAACCTGCTAGTGGAAAAAAAACAAGGTTCTAGTAGAGAATTATGAATTAATTATTTTTTCAGTCATTCAACTAATGTTTCATTACTGATAATAAAGTGTTTATAAATGACATGCTGGTTACATTTTTAAGAGTTAATCCTTCACATAAGAACCCATTGATACATAGCCCTAAGCAAGCTATGCTGTGGTGTGGTTAGCCCTCTGAAGATTTAGACTTACCCTCACAAAAGCAGAAGAGAGAGAGAAAAGTGAATTTAAAACCATAGTTTAAATAAGGGGTATAATTTGCAATATAGTCTTTGGCTTAAATACAAATTATCATCCAAATGCCTAGAAGCAGCCACACACTGGAGGTCAAAACAAAGTTACATAGTCAGCCTAACATTTTAAAAAACCATTACTGCTAATTAACTAATACTTTCAAATGGTACATTTCCTCACATTTAAACTTATAAACATTTCCTCCAATTAACAACACAAGCAATTTTGCATCATTTAAAAAATGGATGGTTAATAATTTTGCAAATAATAACAAAAATATCTAATCTATTAAAATTAGATCAATATTTTGATTGTAATACTTTTTTGCCAGTTAACTTTACAGCACCAAGAAATCTACAAAACATTTCTCAAAGAGGCATCTCTGTTCTTTGTTACAAGGTGCATACATACAGTCAGGGGAAGAATGCATGAAAGACAGCAATCTATCTTGGGAACTTATTAGGATAGTTGGTACTTTAAAACTAGGATATTGAATTAATTTCATAATCTGAAGAGCTGGACGACCAAATTCATAAACAAATATATATCTATATTTATACAGTATCATCTAAAAATCAGAATTCTAAATTCATGAATAAATGAGAGTGTGAAATTTTAATACTGTAATTTCAAAGGCAGTAAAACGCCTTTCTAATCTTGGATTTTTTTTTTTTTTTTTTTACATTATTCTCACCTATTCGCAACACATGGCTTTGAGGCCCAGGAAACGAAAACTAAGATCTCTCCCCCCAAAGTCAAAATGGACATACACAAAAGGCTGGGACCTCATTGTCTTCCAGTCTGTGATTCTCACATGCAGCACAAACGTCTTTATCAAGGAGTTCAGATGCATTCAATTATGATATCTTTAAAATCCCTGACTATGTGAATTGTACAGGAAAGAAAACAAAGACACATCATTTATTTTATGGCTTGATTTAGGAGAAGTCAAAGAAAAGAAAGACAAAACAAGACAAGAGACTGGAAACTAGACATAAGAATGTATTGACTTCTACAAAGTGCTCTCCACTGGCAAATCTTTCAGCAGAGTGTAACCTGGGCTCCAAGTGTCCCTCTACTCTAGAGAGCAAAATCAGAAGGGGCAAAACGAGGGGAGAGATTGATATGTGCAAGAAGTCCTAGACTGAACTCAAGATTTCTGGTATGAACCTCACAACTCCCTGGAGGCACTTTGCCCTGGTGCCTCTGCAATGAACAATTAGACACAGTTTTTCCAGGGAGGGCATTGTCTTCTACCCGCTTTTTCTCCATAAAATAAAAGCCTTGAGTTTGCAGAAAGAATAGCCATCTAGGTATTCCCAGTGAGAATCCAAGGCCTCCCAAATCTACTAGTAGCTGCAAACCAACCACAGAAAGTTGCAAACCTGCCCAGATGGGCCGAGGCCAAAGGCTGCCGCTGCGCTTTCCAGGTTACCTGGTCAAACACATAAGAAAAATGAAGTCGGGTGTAGCGAGTTGTCTGCAAGGTTGGCGCAACGTTCCAAAATTGGTAAAAATCTATCCCTCCGTAAAATTAAGAAAAGCTCCAGCCTTCGCCTGGCAAACCCGGAAAAGTGCGCTTCAGCCGTGGGGTGGGGGGCCATCTTCTTCACAGTGGAATTCTCTCTAAGGAAATCCTCGAAGCTCCTCATTCTCAGGGACGGGGGCTCACAAATTTCTTCCCTTTGTCCCTTCCCAGAGTGAAGCTGATGAACGAATGTGCTACCTCAGTGCGCCCTGGAGAAGTTTATTTCCCTTGAGTTGATAAAATTAAGCCAAGCCCCCTGCGATGGTGAAGACAGGATATCCTGACAGTAGACCCGGGCCTCTAGACAACTCTCAGAACCCGCCCGCCCCGGCGCCCAGACACAGCGTCCGGCGGGGTTCGGACTCGGCGGCGGCAGCAGCCAGCGCCCTTTTCCCGCGATTCCGCCAAGGTCAACCTAGGCTTTTGGTCTCAGTCACCGGAGAGCCCCAGACACGCAGAAGCCAAAGGGGACATCTGGAAATAAACATTCCCATTTCTTGCATAGGGCACCTAGACTCGGAAAATTACACGACTTACTTAGGGTAAGAAGCCGGAATTGACCACTTTCAAATTGTGCAGCAAAAAGGCGTGCGGAGGCGCGGTCCCCTGGGGCACCGACAACTTCTCACCTCCGGCGGCTAGGAGCCGAGGTTGGGGGTCCCCTCTGCGCTCCAGGGCTGTAAGGTCCCGCGGACCCGCGGCTGCTTCTGCTCGCGGAGGGCAATCAAGAAGCTATTGGGCTAGGGAGAGCCCATAGGGGAGACACCCCGAGAGGGAAAATTCGGAAACCTCTGCAAACTGGAGCAAGGGGGTGCTTTCCTTCCTTGGCCAGGGGTGCCGGGAACGCAACCCTCCTGGGGTCCCTCTTCACCCCTTCCCGCCTGCCGGGTTTTCTACACCGTGCATTGTTGGCCCTCGTTCGCGATGTTTCTCACTAAAAGTTGTCCTTGAGGCGGATTCGGAAGTCTCCTCAAGCTAGAGAGGGTTTGTGCTTCGACATTATCCTCATCACCCTCTCCATTTTGCCTCTGCCTGTCGCATTTCATGAAAATAAGCTCTTAGAAAATAAAGTCTCTCCGTTGAGGCGGCAGCAAACTCACAGAAATGATGTAAATGGTTGCAGGGCTTTTTTCTTCCTCTCTACTTTTTTTTTTTTTTTTTGAGTGAACTGTGAAGATCTGTGAAAATAATATCAGGGTTTTCCATCAGAATGAGCTTTGCCCTGCATTCAGGCGTAGCATGATGTGACCCGACACCTCCAACCATCTGTGCTATCTATCTGCCTTCTGATTTACCAGAGCTGTACAAGCCACATACAAATTGTACTTGATACTAAAGAAAAGACAGCCCGGCCCAGTCCAGTTCGGAGACGAACATTCTCATCTGATTCCTTTCTGGGGATAGGACCTCCAAAGATATTTTTCCTGGCGTTTTCGTTGGACTCCCCTCTTCCAATTATTTTCTTCAACCTAAATAAACCCCTATCAAAAGCCCAGGTGATATCGTAGTTACTTTTGACCTAGGTCTCAGAAAACGGTATGATGAGAATGTCAACTGAGAATCAATAAAGTTGCCAATTCAACTGCTGGCCCCAAGGCAGAGCCACCAAGAAGGCCCTTTCTCTCTTCGGGAGGGGTCAGGGCTCAGGGGTTTAAGAAGTGCTTTCTACACCCCCTTCTCTATTGGTGTGGTCCCCCCTTCTCTATTTTACTTTTATTGAATTACTTTTGGGTCCAAAGGCCAAGGTTAGAGTTTCTATCCCCAGCTCAAGAGTTAAATATTCTAACACAGGGTATGGCAAAATTAGCCTGCAAGAAGAGCAAATCGATACTTCTTTAAAAAGGTCTTTGAAACAAGCTTTTAAGTTGCTGTCCTGACCTACCAGTGACTTCTCACTCTAGATGTGGCTATGCTGCACATTTGTTGAAGTCCATTAAACTGGGGAGAAAAAACTGAAAAGTATAAACTTGGGGTCTGCGGCGCCGCTTTTGTTGCGAGTGTTTTACTTCATGGTCAGCACCTGTGTTATCAAGAATGCGAGTGTCCTAGCTCGTATTTTAAATGATATCAGGAGACTTTTGAAGGTGATGGGGGTAGAGTCCAAACTGACCTCTTCTACAGATCCCGGGTCCTGTTCCTTCTGCTTCACATTCGATTCCCACTCGGCTGCTTTGGCAGCCGGCAAGGCATGCAGGGATGGGTGCTGGCAAGAAGAGAGGTGATCCACTTCCCCTCCCTCCCCATTCGTGCTCTCCCTCAAGGTTTTCTGTTTCGTTACAACTAAACTTGGTGAGTTCTCTTGGAGGATTTCGATTTGGCCCAGTCCTCTTTGTCCTCTGGAGGCCTCTTGACCCAGGCAGC
This sequence comes from Balaenoptera borealis, assembly GCF_965194805.1. Lineage (NCBI taxonomy): Eukaryota > Metazoa > Chordata > Mammalia > Artiodactyla > Balaenopteridae > Balaenoptera > Balaenoptera borealis. The sequence continues at coordinate 40,365,688 of NC_138866.1, read as the reverse complement.
GCCTCGCCCCAAAGTGGATTTCTGTAGCATCACTGCCTCTTGGGGGGGTGGCGCTGGGGCAGGGTTGCGGGGGAAGAGAGAGGAACAAGGCTGGGGGTGGTAGTGAAACGCTGCGGCTCTCGCCCGTCTTTTCCTCCTCCAAGTTCTGCAAAATACTAAATCTACCGGAGAACGGCGGGCGCTGTCGAGGGCGGGGAGGTGCTGAAATGGCCGGGGCGCTCCGGTCGCAGTCTTGATTGGCAGAGCCGGCCAGTGACTGACAGGGGGTCTCCATGGCGCCCGCGCCGCCAATCCGCCCACCCCAGTAGCGGCGCCCGCTAGCTGGCCTGCGTGTCCTAACGGAGCCGAGCCGAACCCGAGCTGCGGAGCCGGCACCTCCTCCAATCCCTTCCGCTCTCTCGCTCCCCGCGGTTGCGCCGCCGCCGCTGCCCCGGCCGTGCGTCCTGGTGGCCCCGAGCCGCTCCACCAAGGAGAGTCTGGCGCACCCGGCAGCGCCCGCGGGCATCTGCTGCGTGTCCCGCTGCGGACTCGGCGCCTCCGCTGCCGCCGGCACTGCCTCGATGTTCCAGCTGCCTATCTTGAATTTCAGTCCCCAGCAAGTGGCCGGGGTATGTGAGACTCTAGAGGAGAGCGGCGACGTGGAGCGCCTGGGTCGCTTCCTCTGGTCGCTGCCTGTGGCCCCTGCGGCCTGCGAGGCGCTCAACAAGAATGAATCCGTGCTGCGCGCGAGAGCCATCGTGGCCTTCCACGGTGGCAACTACCGCGAGCTCTACCATATCCTGGAAAACCACAAGTTCACCAAGGAGTCGCACGCCAAACTGCAGGCGCTGTGGCTCGAAGCGCATTACCAGGAGGCTGAGAAGCTGCGAGGACGGCCCTTGGGGCCAGTAGACAAGTACCGCGTGAGGAAGAAGTTCCCGCTGCCACGCACCATCTGGGATGGCGAACAGAAGACACACTGCTTCAAGGAGCGCACGCGGCACCTGCTTCGGGAATGGTACCTGCAGGACCCATACCCCAACCCCAGCAAAAAGCGTGAGCTCGCCCAGGCAACCGGACTGACCCCTACGCAGGTGGGCAACTGGTTCAAAAACCGCCGACAAAGGGACCGGGCGGCTGCAGCCAAGAACAGGTCGGTACCTAAAGGCCTTCTCCGAGCCTTGAACTCACCAGGGAGGGAGTGGGTGACCGCACCCCCGGCGCCCTTACCCAAGGCCTGGAGACTTGGATTTCGCAGGAATTGGGATGGGATGGGATTGAGGTCTTCGGTTTTGAGCCCACTGCGTTCTGGGATCCTGGGTCGGGAATTCCTTCCGGGCTTTTGATTCCCCACCCTTTCTTTTTGGTTCTCGGCGGCTGGGGGTCGCTCCAGCAGCTGGTTCCAGTCACCAAACCAAGGCTACATTGAGAGGGAGAAAGAAAGAAAAATTAAAATCCCATAAACAATTACAGACCCAAGGCCCAAAGCTAATTCTTGTCAGCCTGGGCCCAGGCTCCTATTATTAAGTGAAGCCTGGCTTATTAGCAGTGTGGCAGTTTAGTGTTGTCATTTTTAAAGCCCAGATGCATCCTTCTCTAATGCTTTGAAATTTCTAACTTATGTCTGTAAGAAGTGGAAAGTCGAGTTCTACTCTTCCCACGTGTGGGCAGCCCTGTCTCAAAACAGCAAACTAGTTGGCAGAGGTTTTTCATTCCTCAGCATGTGGCTCTCAATCAGCCAAATATTTTGACCAAGAACCCAGCCTTTTCTCCCAGGTCCAAAGCCTCTGTGCAACCGTCAGGCCGCCCTTTTTGCCGGCCTCGGGGGCACTCACACAGGAGTATGCCCTAGGCAGACGCAGGCTGGGAAAGGGGTCTCCTGTCCCAGAGCCTTATCTCTCCTTGTCACCCACACCTCATTTATCCTGAGAGCATTGTAAATCTCCCAAAGGTGACCAACACCAGGAACGACCTTGCGAGCACAGCATCCCAAAGATTGGGGAGATAGGGAGCCAAGAAAGGCCTAAGGAGGAGGATGGGGCAACCTCAGGGCTCCACAGAACAGCCGCCGCACGCCTCCTGCCCGGCCTCTGTTGCCTCGTCTTACCCGCTTTAAATGCCCGGGTCTGAGGGAGAGTCGCTGATTGCTGGGCTTAAGGGATGTGGACCGGGGGACGGGGGTACCGGCGGCTATGTTACACACAGTGACTCGTTTCCTTTCCTTCCCCGTAGGCTTCAGCAGCAGGTCTTGTCGCAGGGCTCCGGCCGGGCGCTAAGGGCCGAGGAAGAGGTCACGCCCGAGGTGCTGGGCACCGCCGCCAGCCCGGCCGCCAGCCTATCCAGCAAGGCAGCCACTTCGGCCATCTCCATCACGTCCAGCGACAGCGAGTGCGACATCTGAGCCGCCCACCCAGCACGCTCAGAAACAGAATTCGGTGTAAAAAGCGAGACAAACAAAATGAAGGAGAGAGAAAGGACGAGAGACCAAGCAACCCAGCGCTTGCGAATCCAGGTGGCCAGGGACCCGCGGGCTCGGGTTGCCGTGTCCGCCCCGCGGCCTGACCCGCTCCACTGGCGCCCTCCGGCTGCTACCACAGGGGCCCGCGGTGAGGCCAGACCCAGTTCCACGTTCTCCTTGCTTTGCTTTTTCCCAAGGATTTTGCTGCAAAGATGCCTCCGGAACCCGAACTGCACGCTGAGAGCCTGCCCTGAATCTCCCGTGGGTATTTCACGTCGAAAGGACGCTGTTACATATGTATAACTTTTGCTTTAAAGTTTTTTTTAACAAAACATATATATGTTGTTTATTTACTTATTTAAGAGACTGCATGGTAGGTTTCTCTGTATCGAGAGAACTTGCTGTTTCTAAAGGTGCAGGGTGAAGCCGATGGGTTCTGTATGAAGAAGCCAAACAATAAAAACCTGGTGAGCAACCTTTCTTAATTAAGAGAGCTGCTCTCAGATTCCTAAAAAGAAAACAGAGAGATCTTTCTCTTGGGACCCCAGGTAGGGGTCCTTGTGCAAATGGTCTCAGGAGAGCCTTCTCTGTATCTTTTGCCTTTTCTGATGTCTCCTGGTATATTTTTAAAACAGCCCAAGGTAGGTCCATAACCACTTCCTTGTCAAATTGTATGCATGTGTGTATGTATGTACATACATATGCGTGCATGTGTGATATATTTAAACCTAGTAATTGGCAACATGGTCATCCCCTATAAGGCAACTCCCGCATCCCCAGCACAGATAACTAACTATGGCTTGTCCACTTGATACTCACTCGGCTTTCAGGAACAATTTTGGAAGCCAAACTCTGGAACTCAATAGTGAGTTCTATTTTATAAAAGTACAAGACTACTCCAACAGAGGCTCTGCAATGAGAAAGGTTTTCCATCTCCTTTGAGGCCCCCCACCCATACAAAAGCAGTAGGTACCCATAATCATGCAAGTGAGCACATACTGCATTTAGTATTGAACTTGTACTAAAATAAGACAAAAGAAGATAGGACAGGTTGTAATAACTAGACTAGCATCTTCTCAACGCAGAAGCAGGTTTTAATCAAATGCATTGTTTTCAACAGAACGGATACTGAGATGGGGGTAAGGATGTAATCATGTCACATAGTGAGGTCAAATAGAAGGCTGCAGAGAAAGGGCTGGCATTTTAAAAATCTGATCGTTGTGTTGAACATGAAACAAGTTATCTAGAGCCTCGTTGTCCTGTAATGGCCTCTATTAAAAATATCAAATATTCTCAGGATTAAATTTGTCCTCCCAAAGTGTGCAGGTGCACACAGGCACATAGACACACACATACCAAAATCAAAACAAAACAAAACAAACCACCTACTGTCCTAGCACTAAAAAAGTAAATGCTACCTGGAAGAGTCTCTAAGCTTTTTCCTAGTGAAATGGATTGCATATTATAAAATTTGACATTGATCTTTAAATCACTTGAGCTGAACTTCCTCCTGGAGCACCCGCCCTCACTTCCGCCGTTGGACTTCTTTCAATTTGCCTCTCTGTCCTTAGCAGATGCTCTTTGGTTCAGAAGCCTGCTAATTTATTTGGGTAGAAGTGCCAATGTGCAAACCAAACAAAAATAAGTGAAGTCATGGAAGACAAAAAGCAGTCAAATGGCAAGATATACGGGGAAAGCCCAGGACATGAATAAGAGTTGATTTTTAGTTTCTAAATCACTT